>NC_088354.1:11902500-12085000 GCF_036884655.1 Musa acuminata AAA Group
ACCTTTCTTTCCTTGTTCATATTACCTCATTATGATAAATAGCATATGTACATCTAGTAGCTTACTTATAAAGCTGAAGTTTTTTTATATTATTTCCTTGACGTTGTCAAATTATGCTTGAGCTAGACATCAAAATATTTGTTGTCAGTCTTTTCTATATTGTAACATTTTTGTTGATTAATACCTAATTTATTCACTACTTTGTTATACTAACAATATCATACTAAGGTAATTACTAAAAATACAATGTATAGACATCTTTAGCTAGATATGGAATTGGGTGCTTTAATAGATCACTCTCCAATTTATTTTTTCTTAGAGGTTTGTGAAAATGAGTAGAGAGAATTGCACATTGATTTTGAAGCTGATATATCAAGGCAGCGACTGAATATTTTTCTGCATATAATAGCATGGTATTCTTAGAGTTGTCTTCTCGAGGTCATGCTGTTACAAATGAAGGCTTTATCTTTTGGCTTCTGGTGTTTTAAAAGATCATTGAATCCTATAATTTGGTTAGGTTCTAATTTCAGTTTCAGTCTGAAACTTTTTTATTTTAGACCAACTTTTTTCTGACTGTATTGTGTTGTGTTTGTCTTTTTTACTATGAACTATGAAGACATATTTTTATTTCATTTTTACAAAGATTGCCAAACTTTAAGCACATACCTGAGTGGTAAATTACCTCATCAATGTAGTTGTAGTGGGGAAAATTCTTAGGATAATTTGATGTAAGTCAACTTGTCCAAAGCTATTTTGTGTTCTAAGATATAGGAATGCAATATCCCATGATATTCCCACATCCCAATTAATAGACTTGAACTTCTGTGAATGATTTTGGGTTAGAGTAATGAAGCTATCTGGTTGGATTTCCCTTATGGGGGTGAACTAAATTGACTAAAGACGATAGGCCTTTTTCTTTAAAAAAGGTGAAAACCTATTCATTCAAAGAAGGTAAAGAACATCTTCAGGAATAGAGTAATGTGGAGTTCCTCTCCCCGGCTTAAAGATTTTTTACATTTGATGCATCTAACATTGGCCAATTGATGGGTAATGTTCTTCTGTGAATGTGGCTGAATTTAACCATTCTAACTAAATTAACAAATTTCAAAATGTCCTTTACAATGGATTGAACTTGCCAAGGCACGACAGAGAAACCATATAGAAAGTTCACCTCCTCCGACGAATCTGATTGCACCCAGACATTGCTGAGCCCTTCCCGTCTAACATATTTCAGGCCTTCCAAAATTGCCTTGTATTCAACATGCAGGGTGTCTGACTGCACCCAAACATTGCTGAGCCCCTCCCGTCTAACATAGTTTGGGCCTTCCAAAATCACCTTATATTCAACATGCAGGGTGGTTTAGGCACATCCAAAATTGCATCGAGCTGCTGCCGACCTGCTTCGCCTCATTTTGATGACAAAACCTGTACCTGAAAAATTAGATTGTGTGGAAAGATCCATCACATCGCATTATATAATCTGATAGAGAGCATTCCTCTCCAATGTGTTGTGTTTGAACCATGGTTTGCAATACCATACCATACCGCTCGGTACGAGTGGTACGTACCAATCCGATACAGGATTGGTATGGGCAGTACATTGGTACACCTTAGTGTAGTATGTGTCAGTATGCTTGGTGCAGCTCGATACGTACCGTATCGACAGCTGATCGGTACACCGATATAGTATAATATTTATAACCTTGGTCTGAACAATTCTCTCGTTTTTAAATATACTCTTGGTGAATTCGTTGGTGGTAGTAACCAGCAACCACCTTAGTCCAAATAGAGATGATGTTGCCTTGGCGGCTGTGAAAGTTTCATCAATAAGCCAAGGGACCATATGGAGATACAAATAAGACTTCTGATTTGCCAAGTAATATTTCTGTCTAAGTCTGTCCCCTCCTGCACCCATGCTCTGGAATGGCATTCATTAGAAGAAGGATAATTAATGTTGCAGCTTAGAGGCCATGAAATCCCAGAGTTGATCCAAAGACCTTGAGCAGCCAACAATAAACTGCCAGTAGTTGACATCAACCTGAGGTTGCTAGGATTACAAGATTATAAGTTTGCGCTCTATAACCCTAGTTGGAGTTGTGTAAATTTTAACCGTAATATGGATCTAATCTTGCCAGGGAGAAATTTCATAATTTGTCACTTGTAACTGTGAATTTATTTGGGTTGTAATGACGTAATGTTCAAAATAATTAAAACTTACAGGTGCAACCCATATGATATTCATGTTATTTGTAGTATAGAGTATAATGGGTTTTAGGCATTCATCATTGCTGTAACCAATTCACAATACAGGCATTCATCACCTTATCTGAATGGCGATTGTTTAGTTAGCTGGAAAGTATTTCAGATGTGTAGGATAGTAGTGCTAATTAGCATCCCTATGCTTTGGCTATCCAGCTGAGTATGTGGATTCAACCGAATACTTCCTGTTGCCCTTTTCTGCAGATCATTCTATATACCACACAATTCTAGGAAGAGAGAACTCTATGGAATATAAAAACAGATCTTACTGGATGGCTAGCAGCCTGTTCTCAAATTTTAAAGAACTACCTACCACATTAGACGACACACCACATTTGAACAAGAGATAGATTTTAGTACTAAAGGCTAGTTAAGTGGTTAAAGAACCTGCCTTGTGGTTGTTTCTCAGCCTATTTGAACCTGCAGGTCATTCTGCTGTTTTATTCTCTTGTACTGAAAATATCTTAGAGACTGGTAATGGGAAGTATTGATATAGAGCAATGGCAGTTTTTAAGTCACAAATGACTACAAAGCCAATTTTATGAATCTGGAGCAATATAATGTTTAACAATTTTTACAGACATCAAATATTTTCTAGTCATTTACATGTTTTCTGTTATGTAATATTCCAACTTTAGCTTACTTTTATTCTTTTTTTCTTCAAGCATCTGACTTGCTGCTCAGGGTTTATTCCACTTTATTCTGTTAGATAAGTTCATGTTTATGATATGTGCTTAAGGTACCTTGTTGCTTGTAGCTCTTTACTATGTCTCTTTTTTCACTTTTTTGAATAGATATTCTTTTTTGTTGTGATCTTCTGTGTAGCGCCTTCTGCAATTATGCTGATATTGAAGCTTTCACCGAGGAGAAGAAGAAATCTCTTTTGCTTAAGCGCCAGGGCAAAGGGGCTGATTTTGTGCGAGCTGTTGATGAGATAATTGATATTTATGAAACTTTAAAGAAGCAGGATCTGTATGAATCTAATACAAGCAATGATGATGTCGAGCCATGTGCTGAAAATCTGAAACTTGTAGGAACTAGAAGCAATTCTTTTAGCTTTAGGAACCGTTTGGAACTTGGCTCACATGTAGATTCTGACCGTAAGTTAGAAACTGTCTGTGACATGGAAGAAACCAATGATACTGTGGGTTCTGAAGAAGTTTCTGCAACCTCAACTGCAGATGATTCTCAAAAGGATTTAGTGATTGATGAGCCACTTCAAATGGTAACCGTTCTTGATCAACTTAGACAAAACTCATTAGGTGCTAGTATTACTTCAAAGAAGAAAAGATTTAGGGATGATTCCCAGGATAGCTCATTTTTACAGAAAAGTGTGCCATCACGTAGGGGGTTTAAGAGTTCATTGGTTGCTGATTCCTCAATAACTCAGGAGTCCACTTCAGTATATGATTCTGATCTATCAGGTGATTTGATTCCTGATGTGATTCTTAGTGTGAATGCAGAAAGCAAGACTAAGCAGCATGCATCTCATACATCTAATTTTCATGTCACGGATGTGCCTTGTACTGCTAGTATGCCTTCAAATGGTTGCAGAGAGGAAACTGGTACTGAAATTGTAGCAAAAGATTATGAGGCATGTCAACTGAACATAAGTGTTGTAGAATCCAGTTGTCTTCATGAAGCCTCTACAAATGGATGCTTGGGTGACAAAGATAAGTTGAATCGAAATATTGAACTCCCCACAAAATCTTCTGTGCATAAGAAAATAAAATCAAATAGAAAACAAGTAAATGATGCTGCAGAATGTGCTGTGTTGAACAAGGATGATGATTTACAAGTTGTGTCTGGTTACAGTCCACCAAATTCTTTCAACGCAATGGAGGAAACAAATCAGAAGGCAGATGGAGATGAACACCTTCCTCTGGTGAAGAGAGCTAGGGTCCGGATGGGCAAACCGGTTGCAGAGGAGGCACAGCATGGTGAGCTCATCTGTGGTGATGAAAAATTGGAAACATTAACCGTGGTGACTA
This sequence comes from Musa acuminata AAA Group, assembly GCF_036884655.1. Taxonomy (NCBI): domain Eukaryota; kingdom Viridiplantae; phylum Streptophyta; class Magnoliopsida; order Zingiberales; family Musaceae; genus Musa; species Musa acuminata. The sequence goes on from NC_088354.1 coordinate 11,906,751, forward strand.
GTTGTGACGAGCAGCATACATCCCCTACTTTTACAAATACTAGTCTTCTCGAAGGGACATTGTTAACAGGTAAAGAAGACTTAAATTCGTCTGTACTAAACAATTGCTCTCCACCTTCAGGAAAGGTCCTTATGTTTTGGAAGGCCAAAAATTATCAATTAAAGAATTCCATGCTAGATGTTGAAGCCGCTTTGCCTCCATCAAAGCGCCTACATCGTGCTTTGGAAGCTATGTCTGCTAATGCTACTGAAGCTACAGAAAGTTGTACTGAATCTACAAGGGCTATAGAAGCTAATATCTTCATGGCTTCTGATGCAAAGTTCGGAAGCCCTGTAAGATTGCGGAGCATATGCTCATCTGACTGTGACACACATGCAATTAGTCAATCAGGGTCAGTCACACAGAATTTAGACATTCCTTCTTTATCTTCTTCAGAAGTAAAAACACATGACATTCTTGCCGACATTGAAATTGTTAGGAGCCCACAAAATAAGGATTGCAATAAAATTCTACAGAATGTTGCTGAATGCAATGGATTTAGTGTATCCAAAGCTGTTGTTGGTATTACTCAGAAGGAAAGTCCACAGCCATGTTCTTCAAAGTTCACCGAAGAGGTTAATGTCACACCCTCTGATAATTTGGCTGATAAGGCACGTCTATCATTGGATAAAACAAATAAGGATATGATGGAAAACAAGGATGGAAACCACCATGTTTGCATGGACCACATTAATAGAGATGAAAGTGTAGAACTTGTTGTACATAAGCAGGATGCTTTTTTAAATGCTGATGGGGGTATTCACTTTGTGCCTCCTGATGAAGCTGTTCTAACTGTATCAGCTGCAGATATGGTTTCAATAGCAAGCAGCACATCCGGGGCCACAATGTCTTCTTTTCAATCTGATGAAGACAGTCAAACTGTCACCATGTAAGCTTTTAGTAATTATTGTGTTATTTAGTTTGCGTTGTTTAATTATAACTGCTCTTAGTTGTAAATATTTCAATTATATACCAATTTATTTTGTATTAAAGTTTAATCATTGGGTTAGGTTGTGTTCAAGATTTTTCAGTATATAAAAGAAGAAAAATTGTGCAGTAGGACATTTCAAAAATGCTTTTAGATAAGCAAAATTTACTAACGAGCTTAGGATGATCTAGAAATATTCACATTCAGTGCATACTTAAGATTTGCTTGTTAATCCCAAATAAAAACTCTCGCTTTTCCACTTTAGATATGATTTTTTTTTTAAATTTAGTTTACATGAATTTTTAGGTAAAGTTGATCTAGCTTAATTCTGGTCAAAACTCATTTATGAGTGGTTGTAAAATCCTTAATCTTCACATATTGAAACTGCTAAGAGCATTGCCATTCTCTCTCAAGAGTCTAATTGGGTTAACATAGTAACTAACCTGGATGAATCCAAGATTGAGCAAACTATCTCAGGTTAATGTCAGTTTGTTTTCAGATGCTTCTGCTGGTTGTCATTAGTTGTTTTTAATCACCATATATCCTGAAACATGTGTTGTAGAAAACTTCTAATGGACCATGCTACAACAAAAACATTCCTAAAAGAAGCAGAAGCATATCAGGAGACAACAGTCTATTCTTCACTTGTTATCTGTTTGTGCTTCATAATTAGATAATAAGTTGTTATCTCTTTTAATATTTTTTTGGCTTCAAGTAGTTTACTATTATTTTGTGAAATTATGTAATAAGTTGGTCTTGAACATTTTATTTTTGAAGCATACTTATCAGAACCCGACAAACTGGTTGGTTGAATCGAAAAAACTGAGAATCAGACCATTAACCGGTTTTGGTTCCCTTATTGGATTTATTATGTCGAAAAACTGGAATGAATCAGTTGAACCGATCATTTGTTGGATGACACGCATGAATCGATTGATTAAATAAAAGCGATCATATATACGCTTTCAATCTCTTTCTCCTCTACGCTTTCAATCTCTTTCTCCTCTACCCCTCCCCTCTCATGTGTTCTCTTCATCTCATCTACTTCGCATCACTCTTTTTTCTTTTTGTATTTTCTATTTATTTTTCTTTCTTCAATAATTTGTGGTCTGCTCCTCTTCTCCCAATCGTTCTTGTTCATGTGGTCATCGTCTCATTGTCTTCTCTTTTATTGTACTTCGCTACTTCATTTTCTTAATATAATTTTACTTTATTTTCATCATAATATATGTCACATCCATATCCAAATTCTTAGTTCAGCAATTTAATTACATATTCACACTTTAACTTTTTAAATTTTATCACATATTATTTAATTTGGATATAGGTTTATGTTTATAGTGTTGGTTGATGTTAATAATTTTATCATATTCTATTCAACTGAAATTTTGTTTTCATTTGTCTAACATTGTTCATTAGTAATTTTGGCATATTAGATTTTTACTATATAAATTTGAATTGTTATATATGTTTTGAAAAATATATTTGAATTAAATGTGCAGTTGGATCAGTTGACTCACCGGTCCCACCAGTGACCCAGGTTTTGGTTGGGTTGCTTTCTAGTCTGGTTCTGATTCCTTTGTTCTGAAGCTATACATGGGATGGTTCCACATATAAGTTATTATTGTTCTGTTTGAACCTAAAGACAGCTTGATCTTCAAGTTTACACTAAGCAAAAGACCTGTTTTATGTTTGAAGTAATCCAGCTTTTAAGCTGATCCCACTTGTAATTCAAGTAGGTCTACAATTGGTAATGAGGTATGCCTGGAAAAGAAAACATCAAGCAAATGTAATATTACTATAATGAAAAGCTCAAGTTTGATACAAAACATCATCACAGGCTAGCAAATTTCTCATGATCAGTCTGGTTTTGTAGCCATTTCTTCCTAGCTTGATCAACCAGGAAAAACATGCATAGTTCAACACCTCTTTTAAGCTTGATCTGTTAGAAAAATTAGCTGAAGCAATGTCACCAAACTTAAAAATCAGGATATGAGTTTGAACATTTATATCTGATCTTGCAATGAGCCTGATATCAGAACGTCAATGTTTAAGCTAACATTGTAATGGTGAGTTTATCCTTGTGATATTATTTTTATAGGGCAAGGTGGTAAAATTGCTCTCAACAATATTTCCTCTAAGCTGGACATCAGAAAGAGGACATAGTTTACTTATATGTTTATGGGTGCCTTTGGTTCATTAGCTATTTTGTCTGCTTTTATTCTGTTGTCCAGTTTGCATTTTTTTACACTAATCATTTGGTATATCTTGATTTGAAAATTTGAATTATGAGGAAACATTTCTTGTCATTGCATTCAGGCAAGGTGCTGTTAAAGAAACTCAACACAGACAAACTCCAAAAGGTAGGTGTATTTCTCCTGATTTGATGCCCATGAAAGAACTGATTGCTGCAGCTCAGGCCAAGCGAATTTTGTCTCGCTCCACTTCCTTTTCTCACAGCTATTTAGATGGTAAAATTGTTCCAGATGCAATAGTAAGCCCATCTCTAGTCCATAAAGGAGACTTTTCTGGGCAAGGTTTTCCTCCAAATAGTTTGGTCAACAATACATCTACTGGCGATGATATGAGCAATTCATCCCAGAATGGCGGAAAAATTTCTCACATTAGTTTGCAACTGAAATGCACAAACAGATCTAACCATGTAGAAGCAAATGCAGCATGGAAAACTTTTGAAGCTTTACTTTGTACACTGACTAGGACAAAAGAGAGCATAGGCAGAGCAACACGGCTTGCAATTGATTGTGCTAAATACGGGTTGGCTGCAGAGGTCAGAGTCATTTGCGCTTTACTTTTTTGTTTTCTTGTTAAACATTTCTCATTTTTTCTGTATTTATGTTCCAATCTTTCCTGCTATAATTGTTTAATCTATTTATGAATTATACTCTTGCTGTGAATATTCCTTTCGTTTGAAGGGAAAATATTAGAGTTTTGCTGATTAAAATTCAACTAAATGTTATGCTAAGGCTATACTGTTCAATAATTGGTTTTTTTGTATGCATTTCACTAGCATGATAATTTAGCAATTTGTAACAGATTGTGGACTGGTGTGTTCGCAGGTGAAAAATATTAAGGTTTAGTATTCAGTTAACAAACAGAATAGTCTAGCAGGTTCTTTTCAGTGTAGCTAATTTAGTGAATGATTCTTGTTATCTGTCTGTGTGATTGCTATTTGTTAGATTGGATTTCAATTTTTGAAGTGCAATACCTTTTTCTTTCTGCAGATTTACATTCTCTTAGAGCAGATAGGTATCAAATTTCAACTGACACTCCTATACCTGATAGAATTTTACCATTTTTATGCTTTTGGAAAAGCTTTCTCTCTGAATATTTTGTAACTTGATGTTCATTTTTTTGTTTTTAATTGCATTATGCTTGTGGTTTATTGATACGTGTGTGCACCTTGTCGTACATTGTCGTAAAGTTAATTGCAAAGCTTTCTCTCTTACATTGTCGTAAAGTTATTTACATGAGCCATAGCCTACTTGAAGAACGTGTGTGCACCTTTGTGCTCTTAAATATGGTTCAATTAAATGGAATTTAGCAGATGTAGACCAGCTTTTGTTTGAGAACAATGGTGGTAGAGAAGCTAGAAAAATCCAAAAAATCACATGCTTAATATTTGAGTTTTTGGCCACTATGAATCAGGAAGTGGAAAATGATTGATCTCAGGGACACACCCTACATAAAATTAGTGAAAAGCCAAACAACATATGCCAAATAGTTATTACCTAATCACTACTTTGTGTACTTGTCAACTTGCACTGCATTCTCTGGAGGATCCCTTTATTGTTCCCTTCAGAGTTAGATAAATTAAAATTATGCATGTAACTTTTCATTCAAAATGTATTTTTGTTGCATTTGGTTAATTGCTTTAAAAAATTACCTTCTACCTCTTTTATTTGTGCTCTAAAAATGTGTACCTTAAAACCTTTTGGATTAAGTATAAAAAATGAGGTACTTTATTTTTGTTCATTGTGCTTAATAAGATGTCTTTATTAGATTCATTATAGAGTATGTTATGATTACCTTTGGAGTTTCAACGTCCATCTGGCAAGGTTGAGCTTAGGTTTGTTCCACTTGCATGCTAATCATTATCTGTCAAACCAAGCCTGAGACTCAGGCCAGGTTGCAGTCCATGCTAGTTGAAGTTTTGGTATAATACGAGAACAACGACCTTATTGGAAATATTTAGAGCAGATACAAGTCTCATTATTGTCTTGACATGGTCCTTGTTCATGGGGTATGGGCAAAGCTAAACATTTTAAGGGCTAAAAATAAAACAGCTGAGCCCAGTTTTGCTTTCTAATATGATGTTTGGTTGAACCCTGCCCTTGATCTTTAGTTTTATTTAGTCCATGGAGTTTGTTTTTCATGGCATCATGTTGCTAGCCTGTTCTTGTATAATTGTCTCGTACCATTCACTTCGGCTTCAATATGTTGTATTTGTGTTGACCCTTGATGAAATTTTAGTTGGAAGTTGCATTTCATCACCTCCAAATCTTTGGTTATGATGACAAGATATAGTATCCCTTCTATGGTGATTATCATGATCTAATTTAACATGAATTATTAAGTCATGAATAAAATAGATACAAAATGATGTGGGAGTTTACTTAGAAAACATTGAAAGAAAATAATTCTCCCAAGATGCTAAATTTGATATGATTACTGTTGATACTCTGCTGTGGCCAAGAAGGGTGCCTTAAATTGATATTTTGATTCTCATATATAGTGCTGTCTTGAAATTCGTCAAATGTTAGCAAGTAATGTTTGTTTAATAGCTATGGTTCATACACATGATCATAAAAGTTGATAAGGAAGAAAAATATAGACAAAAGCAGGAATAATCATTTAAGAAAAGGAGATAGATATCAATAGGAGAAGAGTACATTAAGGTGATTCATCCCACAATGTTCTTTCGTGCAATTGAGACCCTATTTTTCTGAACTCTTTAACCATTTTCTTGTTCATACTTGATTGAGACTTGCTGGATATTGAAAATGATTCTGCTCGTTGAGCTGTTAATTTATTTTCATATAGCCTTTACTGTAAATGGAAACCCAAACAGTCTTCATTTTCTTTCAGAGCATGCTTATGAACTTAGGTTGGTGCAAGACAATGTCAGCTTGAATTGCTCTTCACTTGGGATACTTCCCATGTCTGAATCTTGGAAGATGTTTTTTCTGTGGTCTAGCATTGGTAGAGCTCTACATTGCTGAGAAGTTATTGGTGTTGTTCCCGTCATTATAATATGGGAAAAAGAACTTTTTTTTTCCAAAGGGTTAATGGTGAAAGCAGGACCTTACGGTGAGCTAGCACCTTCAGGGGAAAAGAAACTTTATTGAAGAATTATTGAGCCTTACCTAAGCCCAGTGTCTTACTAGTTCTGCGAATGCTTTTCCTTTTTCATTTGTTTGTGGAACTTCGGTTCCATTTTGATTAAGAGCAGGTTACTTTATTGCTTACTATTGGAATAATTCTACTGAGTTAAATTCTTCTCTATGTTGTCATTTTGAGTGCTTATTTTTAATTATGTGTTTCAACAACAGTTGCCAAGTGTGTAAAAGAAGAATAATTTTGCTAGTTCGTCAAAGATGGCGAAATTAAGTGGCCTTTTGGTTTATGTTTTCATGGAACTTATCTAGTCTTTTAGTATAATTACATCTATTATCTTGCTCTGTGCATATCCATAGCTAATGTGCAAGTTGTTTCAGGCTCATAGTCAATTGTGGGAACTTAGTTGCCAATCTGATATCAAGGCCTTTTGGTGTCAAAAGATTGTTATTATGTTCATGGAATAATGTGAATTTGTTTGAGATAATTTTTAATGCATTTTTGTCATAGCATATATTTTGCATTAATATTGACAATTTCTTGTCTGTTTACATTCCATATGATGGTACTAGGTAATTGAACTTCTTCTTCAAAACCTGGAAAAAGAACAGAGCTTGCACAAAAGGATAGATCTTTTCTTCCTTGTAGATTCAATTACTCAGTGTTCTAGGAGTCAGAAAGGTACTATAATTAAATATGTTTCATATAGACCATTATCTTTGGTTTTAAGGTTATAAGTCAAAATTTGCATCTTTTAATTTCTAGGTGGAGTGGGAGATGTCTACCTCTCTCTTGTCCAATCAGTGCTTTCACGTTTATTATCTGCTGCTGCACCTCATGGAAATGCTGCATCCGAGAACCGCAGGCAATGCATTAAGGCAAGAACATTAAGCAATTGCTTTCGACTTCTGTTTACCGAGTAATGCTAATGCTTATCAAGTTATACTTATTGAATAAGGTTTTGAGATTATGGCTCGAAAGGAAAACCCTTCCAGAATCAATTGTTCGTCATCACATGAGAGAACTTGGCTTCACAAATGAACTGTCATATAGTAGTAGTTCTTCTCGGCGTCCATCAAGAACAGAGCGGGCTCTTAATGATCCTCTCAGGGAAATGGAGGGAATGCTTGTTGACGAGTATGGAAGGTGCAGTTCGTACTCTTCTCTTGCTTACTTTTTTCTAATGTGTGATGCATGCAAAATTTAGTCAACCCTTTTGGAAAAGGGAGTATAAAGCATGAAAAGCAATACTTGGCTCCCTTGTTTCTTGCTCTTAAACATGTTTGTCCTGATGCTACTAGAATTGGCCTCGAATATTTGCCTGTGTGGCTGCCCTTTTAATGGTACTGACAGCATGGATTTTGATTTTGGTACTGGACACAGTACCAGTGACCTGACACTGGTACATAATACCCACTGTTGCAGTGTGAATTGAAAACTAATATAAAGACAAAAACTGAAAACTCTGTCTCATTCTAAATGTGTGTATACATGTGTATATATTCTTGCTTGCTTGTTTAACTAGCTGCTTCTGTGTAGTTCGTCAGATCATAGTGTGTGGAGCCAAACTGGTATTTCTGCCTGTACAATGTACCCTTTCACTGTTTTGGAAATATATAAATATCTTAACAAATTCAGGTTCCTCCATTGCACTGAATTGCGTGCTGGTCCATGGCCAGACTGACATACCATGTACATACTGACAAAGAGTAGGCTGTTCTCTTTCGTGATTCTTTGCTTATGGGATCACTTGTCTGCTTCAATTTTGTTGCATTTTGAATCCTGATTTGATGAAGTTCCAACATTGCATTATGAATGGTCATCTTAAAATTGAACTTCAGTGCATGACCTTTTTTGCAAATTTTTGGCTGTAAACCATGTGAGAAAATAGTCATTAGAGAAACATCATTCTTAGTAACAATTGCTCTGATTTTTCTATTTATTTAGGGCCAATTAGATATCACTTAAAGATCCCAGTGATGATTGTAAACAAAGTTGTAAATTAAATTTATTCTTATAAGAGGATAATATTGTGGTTTGATGGTGTATTGTAATGGATAGGCTTCACACAAATTTTTGATTGACATCAAGCTACAGAGATTGCTAGTTGATTATAATATAAACTATTTTCATTGTTGCTCGAACTATGTGGTATGGTTCAGCAAATACCATAATTGTATTATTTGGTCCCACTTGTTATTAAAGGAATCAGGGATACCTTCAGCAAATAGTTTATTGAAGAGTTAGTGTTTAACAAGTCGAAAATCTAAGTTTATCGGAAGCTTGGTCGAAAAAAAACACATTTTAAGATTACAATGGCAATACTCTGAGAAAAGGAGGATTATTGAGTGTAAGGTCAATGGACAATAATAATGAAATAGCTTTTGGAATCTTAGGGCACCCTAAACTTTTTTGGTTTACTCCGACACTATTCATTTGTTCGACTAAGCAGTTTTCAGTTGATAAATGAATCTCTTTAGATGGTTATCTTAATGTGGCTGATTTATCCTCGTTTCAATCAGTTTCACTGTGGCACCTGCTGCACTAGCTAATTGCCCACCCCTGTGTGATTAGTATTATGTATGGTCGAGCCTAATTGAAATATATTCTTTTTTATCAATGGAAATCCTTTCTCAAACTGTGCAAGCTTTTACTAAGGCATACAAATTTCTTGATGTATGTGATTATATCTAGATAAATGGATCTTATATAAGCCCTACGATGAAGTGCGATGTGAGTATTCACATATATGAATCAACACCTACTGAATCACTCATGCTGTGGTCTTCTACATCCTAATCTCCCCATTCGATCATTTGTCTTTTATTCTTCATGTAGCATTTGGACTGAATGGCTGAAATTCAGTTAATACTTTCACTAATGTAGGAGACATCTCTCTCTTTTCTCAGGTGATCTTAATTGCCTCTGCTTAATTTCCACTAATTTAGTTGATCTTGTACTTTTTTGCCCTATATATGCTGTTGACTGTTGATTTTGAGGATACTATTTTTACGTAAACAAAATGGTTCTTATGTTTATACATCCATGGTTATATTTAGATATGTTGGTTGTTTCTTGATATAAGCAACTGTTTATTTACATGATTTTTTTTTCTTTGTTAACATCAGCAATAGCAATTTTCAACTTCCATTCCTGGTGAATACTAATGTGCTAGAAGATGAAGAAGGAAATGCTTCTGATGGGAAGAGTTTTGAGGCTGTTACTCCAGAAAGATGTGCTGAAATGGATGGTGAGAAGGAGACAATTCAAACTTCTATAGAAAAGAATCCCCATGTCTTGGAAGATGTGGATGTTGAACTTGAGATGGAAGATGTATCCCCTCCTGTGAAAATGAACTCTTCAGGATCTTATACTATTCACTCCCATCATCAGACTGATCAGCAACATTTATTACCATTTGCTCCGCCACTTCCGGAGGACAGGCCACCATCTCCACCCCCTTTGCCATCTTCTCCTCCTCCTCTGCCACCACCACCTCCTCTTGGTTCCCCCTGTTCAACCACACATTCTGTTGTTCCACAGTGGCAATCAGGAGTTCATGCCCTTGCTGATGCCATTGAGTTGCACCTGCCTAGAACTGATCCTGTGAGTATCATTCAAACAAATTGCAGGAGATTTTGTCAGATTTTTAGTTGCCTGTGTTTTAAGCATTTCTGTTGTGTTATGTGCAGAACATGCAAAATCAACAATCCCATTATTTTAGCCAACAACCTTCTAATCAAGATGCCCATTTGATGTCCAGTAAGCCTGCGCCACAGTATGGCCCCAGTTATGGATGTCTTCCTGGCGAGATGCCACCACCTGCTTCTGTTCCCTATGGCGGTGTCACTACTTCTCATCCGTGCAATCGGTATCGGAATGACTTTCAGCCATTAGCCAGCACTTCTTTGATGGACACCGGTTATCGCTTGCGGCCACCTCCACCAACGGTTTCAAATCAATTTTCTTATGTACAGGCTGAACCTCAACAAAGAGCACATCCTTGGGGTAACTGTCCATTTCCTGAGAGATTTCAGTATGCACATGAGAGCCACAGGGGCAGTTTGCATGGTGATCAAGTGGCTACAGGGCAGTTGTATCAGGATGTTGTTGCAAGAAACAGATTATCTCCAGTGCTTCAGCCTGGTAGTGCATTATGATTTACCCTGACAACTTTTTTTTTAAAATGAAAAAAATGTGTTATCACCAACCAGGAACTTCTGTCCCCATTATAGGTTCATCTCTTGGTGACAAGGTTGGAGTATCACCTGCTTCTCTTCCCCCCTATGGTACGTCAGAACCCCCATCAGTGACATGTAATAATGGCTGGTCACATCCTCCAAGGATTTCAAATTACTCTATACCTACATCAAGACCATCAATAGAGGGTGCAACTTCAAAAGTGGCAGGAGGTGAAACACTTGAATACAACCTTTTCTTTTTTTCTTTCTTGAATGTTTCATCATATGTCTCACTACCTGGTATTAAAATCATCTAATCTAAAGATGTCAACTAGTTTTAACTGATAAAGATCTTTTATCGACATTGTTGATAGTAAGGTCGTAGGATAACTTACCTTTACACAGAAAAAGATAATCTAATCTTGACTATGTTATAGTCTATTTCCAATTTTTTTTAATGGAATGACTTTTATGTGGTGGAAGATTCAGTATTCTGATTTAATTTTGCAGCATGTGGCTACTGGAGACCAAGATAAGAGTGCAGATGGTAGGTTCAACAACTTGTCTTCTGTGGAATCCTACTTTTGCAACCTGGAGTTATCCCTTTTTTTTTTTTCGGAAATACTCATCTGTTTTGGATGAATATGAGATTCTTCCCTTTCCTGCTGGAAGATGGGCCCAGTGATCGGCCTCCTTGTAAATATTTATTTTAGAATTATTCTGCAGATGCAGAGGCATAACAAGTAATTGTGGCAGAGGCACATCATCTCTGTAGGCAGTCTTGTATCAATCTATTTATGGTAGATTTAGTCGGATAGTTTTATACATTCCGACGAGAAGGATCAAAGCACTTATGTCCACCAAAGACTTCCTTTTCCTTTTTCTCTTTTTTAATTTACTGTTTTACAAGTCCCTTTTACAAACTGCAAGGGCTCCACATATGGAAAAGCAACATTAGCGTAGATCTTAATTCAAGTTCTTGGTGTATAATTTCCTTGAACAGCTTCTCCTTATGACTAGTACTGGTAAGTTTCTCGAGGTTGGTTATTTCAAAATAGATTCTTGTGTTCTCAAATTTCCAAATAAATTGTGACTGCCCTTTTCTATTTGTTATTTTGTAGCGATCGGGAGGGAGTTCCCCTCACTGTGAGATTCTATGCATACATGATTGTTTTAAGAGAGGAAGATGAGCAGACGGGTTGGTAAGGTTCGCACGTTTTATGCATGCCCACATTTTTCGCCGAACGAGTCAGATATCTTCTATGCGCACAGCGAATCTTGCAGGGTCCATGCATCTCTTTAAATGATAACATGGACAAAGCAAATTGTACAATTTAATTTTCTTATATATATATATATATATATATATATATAGTGGATAAAATTTCAAAATCGTTACCATTTATGTATTTAAAATATACACTAATCATACATTACATACATATATATTCTTATTTGAAGGAGATCAGCATATATTAAATGGAGATACATGTATCAAGGATGCCTCGGAAATAAGAAGGGTTGGGCCAGTCCAGTTAAGCGGACAGTCAGCTGCTTGGTGACTCCGTCTTCTCTCTCTCTCTCTCTCTCTCTCTCTCTCTGGGGATCGAAATATAGACGAGGCTCCGGCTCTCACTTCCTGTCGCTCGCTGCCTTCTCCCACCAGCAAGGTTTGCTGCTGGAGTCGGATCGGAGGGGGATGGCGTCGGGGACCGAGAGCTGGATTCTAATGGCGACCGGAAGAACTCCCACCAACATCGCGGTGATCAAGTACTGGGGGAAGCGCGACGAGGCCCTCATCCTCCCCGTCAACGACAGCATCAGCGTCACCCTCGATCCTGACCATCTCTCCGCCACCACCACCGTCGCCGTTAGCCCTACCTTCGACAGAGATCGGATGTGGCTCAATGGCAAGGTAGATCGGATCCTATGCTTCTGTGTTTTCTTGTTTGCTTTATTTTTTTGGGTTTCGATGGATCGCCTTCTTTTTGGGGTTTTGAGGGTAAGAAGATTAAGGTCGTTTTGGTACATCGATAGTGTTTGTTTGGCTCGATGTCTGAAATTTACGGGTTTCTGTAGGAGATTCCACTCTCTGGAGATAGATTCCAGAGCTGTTTGAGGGAAATCAGGAAACTTGCCGATGATGTCGAGGATGAGAAGAAGGGTATCCGTATCCGGAAGGATGATTGGCAGAAATTGCATGTCCACATTGCTTCCTATAACAATTTCCCCACAGCTGCAGGATTGGCGTCTTCGGCTGCTGGCCTTGCTTGTTTTGGTTAGTACTGGTCATATTTGATCCTTGTACACGAGAGTTAAACATTTCTTACTTAATAAGAAATGACTAATATTCTTAATAAGGATATTGCATGACTGATATTCTTACGACGCCCCATTTTGATAAAATTTGTTAACTTTTTGTAGCTAGTTTTGTCACTTAATAAGTCGGTATTGGTTTCGTTATACTGACAAAAAACTGTATGAAATAATCTGCATGATATCATCTTATAGAGTGTTTTTCTTCACAGTTTTCACTCTAGCAAAGCTAATGAATGTGAAGGAAGATTGTGGAAAGCTTTCATCCATTGCGAGGTCTGTGCATATTACTTCAACTGTGTGTTTATTCCGATGAAATAATGTGTCTTGCACTTACATTGTATAATCATGCCCTTTCACTCTGCACTTTTAACTCTCTTTGGTCCCACTTGTCAGACACTGATATTTTTAGGCGTCGTCTCATAAATCACTGCGGTTAACCATATAATATTACTACCTATAAGTGAATCCCAATTGAAGTAACATTCTCATATGTAGGCAAGGGTCAGGCAGTGCATGTCGCAGTATGTATGGTGGTTTTGTCAAATGGACCATGGGTAAGGTAAGTTTACACTATGAAAAGAACATATATAACCTGAAAGCACTATATATAGTTCCAGAGGCACGGTTAATGATTATTAATTAATCTTGCTGATTATCAGGATGCCTGTGGAAGTGACAGCATTGCAGTTCAGCTTGCTTCAGAATCACATTGGAATGACCTTGTTATTATCATAGCAGTGGTATGTGGTCACCGTACATCAATGACATCGTGAATTGATAAATGTTTTTATTATCTTAGTCTTTGGTGATAGACTTTTTTTTAAGTAGTTATTGTGTACATCTGTTCTTTCATGGAGGACAAGCTTGACTTCTTTCATACACAAGCTCATTTTTTTTCTACTCAGAACATATAGTGAGACAGTGGTCACTGATATGAGTTTGGCCATCTTTCGTAATTTTTTATATACTTGTGATATATATTGCTGCAGAGTCTTCTAGAGCCAATAAAAATTTCTCCAGATACTCAGATATGATTATTAGGGCTACTAGCTTTCTTCTCCCATCTCTGAACATCCAGAACCAAAAATTTTACTTTATATATCCTTGAAAACTCTCTAAGGGTAATTTTCTTTTGTTGGATACATTATGGACTATGGATCCTTTCTTTGCCTTGTTATTTTTTGAAGGACGTTGATTTTGTTCACTATATTACATTTGAAATTTAATTTGTTGTTCAGTTGATGTTTTGAGGAAGGATAACAAAGGTAAGAAACACCCTTTTTTCATTTTTGAAAGATTTTATGCTAGATCATAATATTTCCGTTATCATTATATTGAGAAATTACATCAAACTTGAAACCTTTTATGATATGGACAAACATAGATTTGACCAAATTATTTTGCCAGAATATGCCTGTTCAATAATTTGATACTTTTGCAGAAATATGAAACATGCTAACATATTATGACTAAAATAAATATACTGAACAATGGCACTTGTTGGCTCGTCTTATTTTGTATAGCTTAGTAAGTCTGGTAAATTATTTGTCATTTAATTTGACTGCAGTGGTGACCCTGAACAATCATCAATTCATAAAATAAGTTGAATGCACCAATTACAGCTTTTCACTCTGGGTGCAGTTTTGCCAAGTATATATATCTCATTTTGTTAAACACAAATCCAGGTGAGCTCAAAGCAGAAGGAAACTAGTAGCACCACTGGCATGCGTGACAGTGTTGAGACAAGTCCGCTCTTACAACATAGAGCCCAGGTTTTGTTACACTTCATTCCCTTGCACTCTCTTTGTAGTTAAATCTCTTCTTCAGTCAATTGATAGAACTAGTCTTTTTATAGTTAATTCTTTTTGTCAGTCAATTGATAAAATTGCATCTTTTTTATGTTCAGTTACTAAAAGTTCTTGTAGTATGTCATCTGAGATTACTTGCTGTCCTTATTGTTAAGTGTTTATTCTTATTAGAGCTCGTACAACTATTTCCCGAGTCTGACATCAATATTTTGCAACTTGTTCAAGAAGAATTAGTGCCAACTTACAATCTTTTGTTGTCTATTCTAGACTGTTGTCCCAGGTCGTATTTTGCAGATGGAAGAAGCTATCAGAAATCGTGATTTTGCATCTTTTGCTAGGTTGACTTGTGCAGACAGTAATCAGTTTCATGCTGTTTGCTTGGATACTAGCCCCCCTATATTCTACATGAATGATACATCACACAGGCATGATCTTCTCTACCATAAAGATAAACCATTCATACTCAATTTATATTTGAATGATAACACCATTGAAAGCATAGTCATATGTGATTTAAGTTATATTTTCTTGGCACTAACTGTGACTGACTGTTTTGCATCAATCATATCTCAGGATAATCAGTCTTGTTGAAAGATGGAACAGGTCTGAAGGAACACCACAGGTATGCACGTGCAATTACATGGGAGATCTATGATGAACACTAAACAATTGAATATAAAGTTCTACCATCTATTTGGATTAACCAGAGCACAAAAATGTTTTGGTTCCTGATTTTTGTTAGTTAGTTTCGTTTTTTATTGACAATTACTGCTAGATGCTTAAGTTTTGCATCTGTACATGGATGGATTTGCTTGTTAAAAAAAGTGAGTAACTAGATGTTGATTTCAAGTGCTGTAGCAATTAATGATAAGCTGTATCCTAGTTTGAAAAGAATTAAATGATTACGAGAACATTGTTTCTATCAGACTGAAGCCATCCTAAATTGACTTCTGCATTCATGAAATCTGGAAATAGATAGGGTCTTTGATAAAGTGAGAGGAGGAACTCTTGTCAGACTTCTGAAGGATGATGTTCTCAATCCTAACATTTCAAAAGATGCAAAAGAGAAAGAAAAAGGGAATAAGGGATAGGGTAGGGTCTTTGATAAAGTGAGAAGAGGAACACTTGTCAGACTTCTGAAGGATGATGTTCTCAATCCTAACATTTCAAAACATGCAAAAGAGAAAGAAAAAGGGAATAAGAGATAGGAAAGTACAGGGAAAGAGGATAATTATGAAAAGTAAGCACCACAACTAAGGAAGTCAAATCTCTTAATTGTTCATGATTTAGGACATGGAAGGATGGTGGCTAAGTTTTTAAATATTAAATCACTCAAAAATTGAGGATTTGTGGAGATTTTGTCTCAGAATAGGTAAAACTACTTAAATGTGGAAAGACCAAGTCATATTGTATTATAAACAATTTTTCTACTTAAAAGGATATGAATATTAGAATCTAATTGAATTTATTCAGGAACTTACGACTATGGGATCTGAAATTAGAGTAACACTGGTTTTTTCACAAGCATGGAACCAAAGAAGTTAAGTTAATATAAGAAAGTATATATCTGAAAGTGAATCTTTAAGACTCTGACATGATCCCCACATCTTAGGTTCTTCAAAGATGGCTTAAATTAAATAGGAATGTTGCTTAAATTTAGTCTAAATATCTTGAGGAAATTTGAAAGTTTAACCAAGGAAGAAAATCATCTTTGTCTCTTAAAAAAGGGTTAAGGTGGCCTATGTAAGGCCATCTGGAAATCACTTCTCCACTGATCTCTCACTATCGTTATATCGTCTTTGCACATTGCATTAAATCTCAGAGAATAATAAGTATGATACAGAAGCTACATGCTCGCCAATTCATCAAAGCTTGATGTTTTATGAGATGGCTAAATTTCAGGCAGCCTACACTTTCGACGCGGGGCCCAACGCCGTCTTGATTGCACCAAACAGAAAATCCGCTGGTCTTCTGCTTCAGCGCCTGCTATTCTGCTTCCCTCCACCAGCAGACAATGAATTGACTAGGTCACTGGGTTTTCAGGTTCTGCAACACTAATACATTGGTTTGATCTGATGTCAAATTTAATCGTGTATCTTCCTTGCAGTTATGTAATAGGAGACAAATCAATTCTGCATGAAGCTGGTCTACAGTCGATGAAAGATGTTGAAGCCCTGCCACCACCACCTGAGAGCAAGGACAAGTATCCATCTCAAAAGTTCCCCGGCAAGGTCAGCTATTTCATCTGCACCAGGCTTGGGAGTGGACCAAGGGTGCTCACTGATGATAGTCTAGCTCTGCTAAGTCCCACTACTGGACTCCCAAAGTGAGTTTGCTTACAAGAGAACATGATGGTCATTGGAACTACTTTGTGAGAGATGCTCCCTTTATAATTCTTGGGTTTTGCCGGAATATCTTAGTATGATCCTTTTTGGATCGTTCCTCTTCTCTCTTTTCGCTTTGGGAAGAATCTATGCTTTTATTTTATGTGGGGATTGACGGACTTCTTGCACTAGCTATTTCTCTGCATATGGTGAGGTCAAGATATAAACAAGTTGCTCAGGTTTTGCTTTCGATTCTTGCCAAGATTGCTATTTATTGTTGTTGAGAATGTCTATGATGGCAAACGTAATCCAACTTGAATCGTATTTTCATTGGGAAGAAATATATAAGCCGTTGGTATATGATATATTATGCTATCTACTCGTGACGGGTCCTGTGCGATCGAGAGTTGGGCGCGGACAGGGAACAGGGAATTAGATATGAGTGTAGCCCTCTGCTGGTCCGTGGTGTTCCAGTGAGCCGATGGGAAAAGGCTCCCTGTCATGAGTCAGACACGTGATCCTCGACCTTGTGGGTCCCACCGACGAAACGACCACCTTTCTTCGTTCACGTGATTCCCAGGTGCGTTGTCTTCCTCCTTGGAATCATCCCCATCCTCTTCTTAAATCAAAAAAATCCAGATTCTTATTTTGTGACCGAGAGAGCAAAACAGTCTCCGTCAAACATATCCCTCCTCCTCCTGCTTTGTTGCCTTCACCATCTCCCGTCCCTCAGACCGTTTCGCTTCGCCTCCATCTCCGTCCTCCGAAAGAGCCACGTAAAACCCCTTCCCCTCACCCTCCCCTCCACCCAATGCTTTCCCTTATTGATTAATCCCGAATCAGACTCATTTCTCACAGCAGGAGGCCTGAAAGGCTGCTCTATGGCGAGCATTTGGTTTCCGAGTGCGGCGGCGAAGACTCGCGGCCATCCACATAATGGCGTCATCTGGCAGCGGCGGAATGCGGGGACGCACGGACGGTGCAGTTGCAACCGGAAATTCTCGCCGAAAGGCGCATCATTTGGTCCCCCAACATGCCTTAATTCAGTGGTCCGTGCAACCTCCCCGATCTCACTCCGACAATCGCGGCCGATGGCGGTGGCGAGTGGCAAAGCTCAAGTACTCGAGGGGAGGGAATTCCCCTACATGTTCAGGTCCGAAAAGGGGGACCTTGTGAAGGTGGTGGTGGTGGGAGCCGTAGGTGTGAACTTTTCTGTGCACATTGAGGTTTTGTCTGTCTCCCAGGACGAGTTGGTGCTGATCTATGAAATGTCGAGATCTGATCCTCCGGGATCACTAGTTGCAGACATCGAAAAGGGGATTGGTGCCGTCATAATGCCCTTCGTTCGCAATTCTTCTGGAAGGTATACGTTGGATCTGGATTTTGATTCAGCAAAGGCTCCCTTTTATCTATCATTTATGCTGCATTTGTGTTCTGATGCTGGTGTTGTTGCCTCGGAGATTAAAACGCACAGAAAGACAAGATTTTGTGTGCCTGTGGGTTTAGGCCCAGGATATCCTGCGCCCTTGGGTGCTTCTGTTTCCGATGATGGAATGGTCAATTTCTCTTTGTTTTCGAGGAAAGCTGAGAACGTTGTCCTCTGCCTGTATGAAGGGAAAACAGAGGTTCCGTCTTTAGAGATCGAACTGGATCCTTATGTCAATCGTACAGGAGATATCTGGCACGTCTCGATGGAGAGCATCGAGGACTATGTGAGCTACGGTTATCGTTGCAAAGGACCAGTAGAGAAAAGAGGTGGATTTGATATGCAGCATGTGCTGTTGGATCCGTATGCCAAAATGGTTCGAAATCTTCTTTCTGTTCAGGGTGATACAATGACTCCAACCAAGTGTCTTGGTTCTCTGGAAATGGAACCTATATTTGACTGGAGTGGTGATGTTCATCCGCAGTTGCCAACAGAGAAGCTGGTGGTTTACAGATTAAATGTTGGGCAGTTTACAATCGATAACTCGAGCGGGCTCCCAGAAGATGTTGCTGGGACTTTCGGTGGTGTGAGTGAGAAAGTAGAGCATTTTAAAGAACTTGGTGTCAATGCAATCCTGCTAGAGCCAATATTTCCCTTTGATGTTAACAAAGGCCCTTACTTCCCCTATCATTTCTTCTCGGTAATGGATGAATATGGACAAGAACATAATGCTGCTTCAGCAATCAATTCTATGAAGGAGATGATCAAGACGCTACATTCCGAAGGTATAGAGGTCTTAATGGAGGTTGTTTTTACTCATAGTGCTGAAGGTGGAGATGCGGACTCCCATGTGATATCATTCCGAGGTATTGATAGTTCTTCCTATTATATTGTTGACAAGAATGTTGGATCAGGAACCAATAGTCTACTGAAATGCAATAACCCCATTGTCCAGCAATTAATAATAGACAGCCTCCGGCATTGGGTGGTCGAGTTCCATGTAGATGGCTTTTGCTTTATTAATTCTTCTTCAATGGCTAGAGGACAGAATGGGGATCATTTATCTCGCCCACCTTTGGTGGAAGCTATAGCATTTGATCCAGTACTTTCTAGGACAAAGATTGTCGCAGACTGCTGGTCCCCGCTTGACATGTCATACATGGAAATCCAATTTCCTCATTGGAAAGCATGGGCAGAGATGAACATGAGATTTTGCAGTGATGTAAGGAACTTTTTGAGAGGTGAAGGACTCCTAAGCAATCTTGCTACTAGACTTTGTGGCAGTGGTGATCTATTTTCTTCCAGGGGCCCAGCATTTTCTTTTAATTTTGTGACAAAGAACGTTGGACTTCCTCTAGTTGATTTGGTCAGCTTCAGTACTGCTGAGCTTGCTTCGGAATTAAGCTGGAACTGTGGCGACGAAGGTCCAACAAACAATAATACTGTCCTTGAGACACGTCTTAAGCAGATACGGAATTTCTTGTTTGTCTTGTTTGTGTCACTCGGTGTTCCTGTTCTAAATATGGGGGATGAGTGCGGCTACTCCACTGGTGGTTCTCCATTGTATGATGACAGGAAGCCTATCAATTGGGATAGCCTAGGAACAGGCTTCAGTAAGCAAATTACAAAATTTATTGCATATCTAGGTTCACTTAGAATCCGAAGAGGTGATATTTTTCAGAGCAAGCACTTTCTTAAAGTAGAAAACATTGTTTGGTTTGGAAGTAATCAATCTGAGCCAAAGTGGGATGACCCAACATGCAAGTTTTTGGCTTTGGCTCTGAAGTCAGAAAAGAACTTTGACATGTCAAATTCAAACTGCGGTGACTTGTTTATATGCTTTAACGCCAGCAATAATTTAGAGACTGTTGTTTTGCCCGAACAGCCAGAGGGAAATGTTTGGCTTCGTTTGGTCGATACCTCCCTTGCATTTCCAGGAATCTTTTCAAATAGTTGTGATCCAAATGTTCAGAAGGCTGAAGGATCATCTTCTTATGAACTGAAGCCTCATAGTTGTGCCTTATTTGAAGCCACTGTGGATTGAACTTTGTGCCTTATTGTCTTATATAACGGCAGGAGT
The DNA here is from genome assembly GCF_036884655.1 of Musa acuminata AAA Group. Lineage (NCBI taxonomy): Eukaryota > Viridiplantae > Streptophyta > Magnoliopsida > Zingiberales > Musaceae > Musa > Musa acuminata. The sequence continues at coordinate 11,927,211 of NC_088354.1, forward strand.
TTCTTGCTGTATCTATTGTCTCCTGTTATCAATAAAATGAAGTATCCTTTCTGTTAGCACTGAATAAGTGCAAATGTTTCTAAACCATTTTATTTCGCATGCTTGTTTTTGTACAGTCTCTTAATGTATGATTTTTGCAATACATCTTATGATATGTCCATATTTTTATGTGTTACCACACAACCAACTATTTTCTTAAGGCTCTTCTTTATCAGTAGCATATTCCAAACTTCAGCTTTTAATTCAAAGCGGCATGGTTTTATTCTGAAATCTGATTTTTGTTCACTTCCAATGTTTGATTCTTTTTCCCTTCTTGTTTGAACTTTCTTAATTGTATATTTTGCAAGACATGATTCTTCCTTTCTCCATCATTGTGTTATATCATCATCCTCTTGCTGTATATTGAATCATCATCTGGATAGTTAAATTTCGTTTGTCAAAAACCATTATATGGCACTAGTTTTACTGTTAGATTTGGTTTCCTATTTGACATGCTCAACCAAAGATTAGGAGGAGCAACAGTGCAATCATAATAACGAAAACAAGTATTTAAACACCAATGGAAACTGTTGTTTTACTAATAGTCATGAACCATGGAGAAAGCTTTATTCTACATTGTATTGGTAGTTCAAGCATAACTCAGATTATGAGTTAGTTTCCACTTTAGAAGTAGAAGAAGTTAAAAGAAATTTTATTCAAGAAGATAATTAGGTCATTATGATGGAAAACTTGGACCATATTATGCCGAGACAACATCATATATGAGATTCAGGAAACCTGGCCCATACTTGGGAGTCCCTTGACTAATCTGAGAATACTATGAATTGACTAGAGAGCAAGTGTAACAGAGAAGACATCCAGATTAAATACAGAAGAATACCCCATACGCATAATATCTATTCTAGAGAAGGCAGCTAAATGGATCTTCCACAAAACTATAGTGTTGCCAAATTTTTCTCAGGATGTTGACTAAATCTTGTCTAGTTGATCAATTAAAAGTGCCAAGCCATATAGTCCACAGAGTAATCTGTTAAACCCACCAAGGCCAATAATAGTTACAGTCCAAAATGATTGTCTAAGGATTTCAAGTGTCAATAAATCTGAACTACAAAGTTTGGCTCTAATGGACTGTCAATGCTCATAATGACATATTCAGCAGTTTAAAACTAAGCCTTGGTTTGGGACCCATAATCTACTGTTTAGAAACAATTGGACAAGATCAAATATAGCTCAAAAGTTTACTAACAGTGTCAACTATTTGGAATTCGATGAAAAATTAAAAAGTAATTTTGTTGAAGCTAGAAGAATAAAAGGCAACCCAGCATTGTTGCAAACAAAAATCTGATGATGTACTAAATGTTACAATTGTTACCAAGAAGCAACAAACTAAAATATCTCATAACATAACACAGTATTTATTGAAAATGGGATTGGTGCCGTCATAATGCCCTTCGTTCGCAATTCTTCTGGAAGGTATACGTTGGATCTGGATTTTGATTCAGCAAAGGCTCCCTTTTATCTATCATTTATGCTGCATTTGTGTTCTGATGCTGGTGTTGTTGCCTCGGAGATTAAAACGCACAGAAAGACAAGATTTTGTGTGCCTGTAGGTTTAAGCCCAGGATATCCTTCGTCCTTGGGTGCTTCTGTTTTCGATGATGGAATGGTCAATTTCTCTTTGTTTTCGAGGAATGTTGAGAGCGTTGTCCTCTGCATGTATGAAGGGAAAACAGAGGTTCCGTCTTTTGAGATCGAATTGGATCCTTATGTCAATCATATAGGTGATATCTGGCACGTCTCGATGGAGAGCATCGTGGACTATGTGAGCTACGGTTATCGTTGAAAAGGACCAGTAGAGAAAAGAGGTGGATTTGATATGCAGCATGTGCTGTTGGATTCGTATTGTCACGAACTGTCGTCGCACACCCGCAGCAACTTCGTTCAATGAACCGTTCGTCACTTTTGCATATATGTATGGATTCTTGGCAGCATGTTTTGCCATAGTTTTGTGTGCTTTTGCTTGTAAAAATGTAAGTTCGAACAGGTTGCAGCGTTACAGTGCAACCGCTCACTACGCCTAGCGAAACAACCCCTAAATGGCTCCATTTTCGCGTGCCACGGGCTATTTTCTACAGCCGTGCTGAACGCGAAACGTCAGCCATCTCAGTACCTTGGAACCACCCGGGTGGCACCATGGGGGATGGGGCTTCGATATAGTGTCGGGCGTTGAACAATCTTTCATAAATTCGCACGTTAACTTGACAGGGACTTGTCTTCGCGCCCAACACCCGGTGAACAGCTGTTTGTGGACTTGCATCTGTTCGTTCAACCTTCTAATGCCCTTGTTTTTCCTCTTTTCTCTGTTTTCTCTCATGCACGCAAGTGCTCGCTGAATTGCTTGTAAAGCTTCCCTTTCCGCGAGACGTCTGGACTTGTCCGTCGCTCATTCTTCGAACTAATCAACTTTCTCTTTTACAGGTCCTTCGGGACCTGAGTGAGGTTGCAAATCGGCTGACCTTTGCGGACGCATATCGCAAGGGCGCATCATGACTTAGGCAATCCCAGCTAAGTCCGAGAAATTGGCACAAGGGCGTTTCGCGACTTAGGCAACTCAAGCTAAGTTTGCATCTTGGCCACAAGGGTGCTTCACAGCTTAGGTAATTCCAGCTAAGTCAGTGACATTGTGGTATCAGAGCGGGCAAGCAATTCGAGCAAGCAACGAAGGAACTTTGCAATTTCGCCATGGAAAAGCATCATGGCGAATCAAGCAAGACGGGGCATGTCTGACCCTTGCCCCAAGCAGTCGCAGGTGGGCTGCAAGTGCATACTCACTCTCATACTGTTGGTGCCGCTCAAGAGGAGCGCAGCAACGAACATGATGAGCGAGAAGTTGGCTACTCTCCGCGAGCGGAGGAGGTGCAATCTGGAGCGCCAACTGGGAAAAGGAGCCATAAGGAGAGACTCACAAACTCGCTTAGATGTTCTTGGAGCGAGCTTGGAGGAACTCTACTATGGCCAACGAAGGCTTTCTGGGGTAGAGAGCTCACCAGAAGAAGTTGAATCCCAGATCGACAAGGTAGAGGCCCTAGTTGATCGACTGTCAGACGACACCAAAGACTCCGTGCAACATCTGCACGAAGTTGTGGCGGAACTCACCTCCAGGGTGACCATGCTCACAAGGGCACTGAATGCGGGAGGAAGCAACACCCGCATTGCACAAGAGAAAAGAGAGAGAGGAGGAAAACAAGGACTTTAGAAGGTTGAACGAACAGCTGCAAGTCCACAAACAACTGCTCACCGGGTGCCGGGCGCGACAACAAGTTCCCGTCAAGGTAACGTGCGAACTTGCGAAAGATTGTTCAACTCCCGACACTATACCGAAGCCCCAACCCCTATGGTGCCACCAAGGTAGTTCCAAGGTGTTGAGATGGCGTCGGGGACCGAGAGCTGGATTCTGATGGCGACCGGAAGAACTCCCACCAACATTGCGGTGATCAAGTACTGGGGGAAGCGTGATGAGGCCCTCATCCTCCCCGTCAACGACAGCATCAGCGTCACCCTCGATCCTGACCATCTCTCCGCCACCACCACCGTCGCCGTTAGCCCTACCTTCGATAGAGATCGGATGTGGCTCAAGGTAGATCGGATCCTATGCTTCTGTGTTTTCTTGTTTGCTTTATTTTTTTGGGTTTCGATGGATCACCTTCTTTTTGGGGTTTTGAGGGTAAGAAGATTAAGGTCGTTTTGGTACATCGATAGTGTTTGTTTGGCTCGATGTCTGAAATTTACGGGTTTCTGTAGGAGATTCCACTCTCTGGAGATAGATTCCAGAGCTGTTTGAGGGAAATCAGGAAACTTGCCGATGATGTCGAGGATGAGAAGAAGGGTATCCGTATCCGGAAGGATGATTGGCAGAAATTGCATGTCCACATTGCTTCCTATAACAATTTCCCCACAGCTGCAGGATTGGCGTCTTCGGCTGCTGGCCTTGCTTGTTTTGGTTAGTACTGGTCGTATTTGATCCTTGTACACGAGAGTTAAACATTTCTTACTTAATAAGAAATGACTAATATTCTTAATAAGGATATTGCATGACTGATATTCTTACGACGCCCCATTTTGATAAAATTTGTTAACTTTTTGTAGCTAGTTTTGTCACTTAATAAGTCGGTATTGGTTTCGTTATACTGACAAAAAACTGTATGAAATAATCTGCATGATATCATCTTATAGAGTGTTTTTCTTCACAGTTTTCACTCTAGCAAACCTAATGAATGTGAAGGAAGATTGTGGAAAGCTTTCATCCATTGCGAGGTCTGTGCATATTACTTCAACTGCGTGTTTATTCCGATGAAATAATGTGTCTTGCACTTACATTGTATAATCATGCCCTTTCACTCTGCACTTTTAACTCTCTTTGATCCCACTTGTCAGACACTGATATTTTTAGGCGTCGTCTCATAAATCACTGCGGTTAACCATATAATATTACTACCTATAAGTGAATCCCAATTGAAGTAACATTCTCATATGTAGGCAAGGGTCAGGCAGTGCATGTCGCAGTATGTATGGTGGTTTTGTCAAATGGACCATGGGTAAGGTAAGTTTACACTATGAAAAGAACATATATAACCTGAAAGCACTATATATAGTTCCAAAGGCACGGTTAATGATTATTAATTAATCTTGCTGATTATCAGGATGCCTGTGGAAGTGACAGCATTGCAGTTCAGCTTGCTTCAGAATCACATTGGAATGACCTTGTTATTATCATAGCAGTGGTATGTGGTCACCGTACATCAATGACATCGTGAATTGATAAATGTTTTTATTATCTTAGTCTTTGGTGATAGACTTTTTTTGAAGTAGTTATTGTGTACATCTGTTCTTTCATGGAGGACAAGGTTGACTTCTTTCATACACAAGCTCATTTTTTTTCTACTCAGAACATATAGTGAGACAGTGGTCACTGATATGAGTTTGGTCATCTTTGGTAATTTATATACTTGTGATATATATTGCTGCAGAGTCTTCTAGAGCCAATAAAAAATTTCTCCAGATACTCAGATATGATTATTAGGGCTACTAGCTTTCTTCTCCCATCTCTGAACATCCAGAACCAAAAATTTTACTTTATATATCCTTGAAAACTCTCTAAGGGTAATTTTCTTTTGTTGGATACATTATGGACTATGGATCCTTTCTTTGCCTTGTTATTTTTTGAAGGACGTTGATTTTGTTCACTATATTACATTTGAAATTTAATTTGTTGTTCAGTTGATGTTTTGAGGAAGGATAACAAAGGTAAGAAACACCCTTTTTTCATTTTTGAAAGATTTTATGCTAGATCATAATATTTCCGTTATCATTATGTTGAGAAATTACATCAAACTTGTAACCTTTTATGATATGGACAAACATAGATTTGACCAAATTATTTTGCCAGAATATGCCTGTTCAATAATTTGATACTTTTGCAGAAATATGAAACATGCTAACATATTATGACTAAAATAAATATACTGAACAATGGCACTTGTTGGCTCGTCTTATTTTGTATAGCTTAGTAAGTCTGGTAAATTATTTGTCATTTAATTTGACTGCAGTGGTGACCCTGAACAATCATCAATTCATAAAATAAGTTGAATGCACCAATTACAGCTTTTCACTCCGGGTGCAGTTTTGCCAAGTATATATATCTCATTTTGTTAAACACAAATCCAGGTGAGCTCAAAGCAGAAGGAAACTAGTAGCACCACTGGCATGCGTGACAGTGTTGAGACAAGTCCGCTCTTACAACATAGAGCCCAGGTTTTGTTACACTTCATTCCCTTGCACTCTCTTTGTAGTTAAATCTCTTCTTCAGTCAATTGATAGAACTAGTCTTTTTATAGTTAATTCTTTTTGTCAGTCAATTGATAAAATTGCATCTTTTTTATGTTCAGTTACTAAAAGTTCTTGTAGTATGTCAGCTGAGATTACTTGCTGTCCTTATTGTTAAGTGTTTATTCTTATTAGAGCTCGTACAACTATTTCCCGAGTCTGACATCAATATTTTGCAACTTGTTCAAGAAGAATTAGTGCCAACTTACAATCTTTTGTTGTCTATTCTAGACTGTTGTCCCAGGTCATATTTTGCAGATGGAAGAAGCTATCAGAAATCGTGATTTTGCATCTTTTGCTAGGTTGACTTGTGCAGACAGTAATCTGTTTCATGCTGTTTGCTTGGATACTAGCCCCCCTATATTCTACATGAATGATACATCACACAGGCATGATCTTCTCTACCATAAAGATAAACCATTCATACTCAATTTATATTTGAATGATAACACCATTGAAAGCATAGTCATATGTGATTTAAGTTATATTTTCTTGGCACTAACTGTGACGGACTGTTTTGCATCAATCATATCTCAGGATAATCAGTCTTGGTGAAAGATGGAACAGGTCTGAAGGAACACCACAGGTATGCACGTGCAATTACATGGGAGATCTATGATGAACACTAAACAATTGAATATAAAGTTCTACCATCTATTTGGATTAACCAGAGCACAAAAATGTTTTGGTTCCTGATTTTTGTTAGTTAGTTTCGTTTTTTATTGACAATTACTGCTAGATGCTTAAGTTTTGCATCTGTACATGGATGGATTTGCTTGTTAAAAAAAGTGAGTAACTAGATGTTGATTTCAAGTGCTGTAGCAATTAATGATAAGCTGTATCCTAGTTTCAAAAGAATTAAATGATTACGAGAACATTGTTTCTATCAGACTGAAGCCATCCTAAATTGACTTCTGCATTCATGAAATCTGGAAATAGATAGGGTCTTTGATAAAGTGAGAGGAGGAACTCTTGTCAGACTTCTGAAGGATGATGTTCTCAATCCTAACATTTCAAAAGATGCAAAAGAGAAAGAAAAAGGGAGTAAGGGATAGGGTAGGGTCTTTGATAAAGTGAGAAGAGGAACACTTGTCAGACTTCTGAAGGATGATGTTCTCAATCCTAACATTTCAAAACATGCAAAAGAGAAAGAAAAAGGGAATAAGAGATAGGAAAGTACAGAGAAAGAGGATAATTATGAAAAGTAAGCACCACAACTAAGTCAAATCTCTTAATTGTTCATGCTTTAGGACATGGAAGGATGGTGGCTAAATTTTTAAATATTAAATCACTCAAAAATTGAGGATTTGTGGAGATTTTGTCTCAGAATAGGTAAAACTACTTAAATGTGGAAAGACCAAGTCATATTGTATTATAAACAATTTTTCTACTTAAAAGGATATGAATATTAGAATCTAATTGAATTTATTCAGGAACTTATGACTATGGGATCTGAAATTAGAGTAACATTGGTTTTTTCACAAGCATGGAACCAAAGAAATTAAGTTAATATAAGAAAGTATATATCTGAAAGTGAATCTTTAAGACTCTGACATGATCCCCACATCTTAGGTTCTTCAAAGATGGCTTAAATTAAATAGGAATGTTGCTTAAATTTAGTCTAAATATCTTGAGGAAATTTGAAAGTTTAACCAAGGAAGAAAATCATCTTTGTCTCTTAAAAAAGGGTTAAGGTGGCCTATGTAAGGCCATCTGGAAATCACTTCTCCACTGATCTCTCACTATCGTTATATCGTCTTTGCACATTGCATTAAATCTCAGAGAATAATAAGTATGATACAGAAGCTACATGCGCGCCAATTCATCAAAGCTTGATGTTTTATGAGATGGCTAAATTTCAGGCAGCCTACACTTTCGACGCGGGGCCCAACGCCGTCTTGATTGCACCAAACAGAAAATCCGCTGGTCTTCTGCTTCAGCGCCTGCTATTCTGCTTCCCGCCACCAGCAGACAATGAATTGACTAGGTCACTGGGTTTTCAGGTTCTGCAACACCGATACATTGGTTTGATCTGATGTCAAATTTAATCGCGTATCTTCCTTGCAGTTATGTAATAGGAGACAAATCAATTCTGCATGAAGCTGGTCTACAGTCCATGAAAGATGTTGAAGCCCTGCCACCACCACCTGAGAGCAAGGACAAGTATCCATCTCAAAAGTTCCCCGGCAAGGTCAGCTATTTCATCTGCACCAGGCTTGGGAGTGGACCAAGGGTGCTCACTGATGAAAGTCTAGCTCTGCTAAGTCCCACTACTGGATTCCCAAAGTGAGTTTGCTTACAAGGGAACATGATGGTCATTGGAACTACTTTGTGAGAGGCTCCCTTTATAATTCTTGGGTTTTGCTGGAATATCTTAGTATGATCCTTTTTGGATCGTTCCTCTCTCTCTTTTTGCTTTGGGAAGAATCTATGCTTTTATTTTATGTGAGGATTGACGAACTTCTTGCACTAGCTATTTCTCTGCATATGGTGAGGTCAAGATATATACAAGTTGCTCAGGTTTTTCTTTCGATTCTTGCGAAGATTGCTATATATTGTTGTTGAGAATGTTTGTGACGGCAAACGTAATCCAACTTGAATCGTATTTTCATTGGGAAGAAATATATAAGCCGTTGGTATATGATATATTATGCTATCTACTCGTGGCGGGGCCCGCGCGATCGAGAGGTGGTCGCCGACAGGGAACAGGGAATTAGATATGAGTGTCGCCCGTTGCTGGTCCGTGGTCTTCCTGTGAGCCCGATGGGAAAAGGCTCCCTGCCATGAGACAGACACGTGATCCTCGACCTTGTGGGTCCCACCGACGAAACGACCACCCTTCTTCGTTCACGTGATTCCCAGGTGCGTTGTCTTCCTCCTTGGAATCATCCCCATCCTCTTCTTAAATAAAAAAAAATCCAGATTCTTATTTTGTGACCGAGAGCGCAAAACAGTCTCCGTCAAACATATCCCTCCTCCTCCTGCTTTGTTGCCTTCACCATCTCCCGTCCCTCAGACCGTTTCGCTTCGCCTCCATCTCCGTCCTCCGAAACAGCCACGTAAAACCCCTTTCCCTCAACCTCCCCTCCACCCAATGCTTTCCCTTATTGATTAATCCCGAATCAGACTCATTTCTCACAGCAGGAGGCCTGAAAGGCTGCTCTATGGCGAGCATTTGGTTTCCGAGTGCGGCGGCGAAGACTCGCGGCCATCCACATAATGGCGTCATCTGGCAGCGGCGGAATGCGGTGACGCACGGACGGTGCAGTTGCAACCGGAAATTCTCGCCGAAAGGCGCATCATTTGGTCCCCCAACATGCCTTAATTCAGTGGTCCGTGCAACCTCCCCGATCTCACTCCGACAATCGCGGCCGATGGCGGTGGCGAGTGGCAAAGCTCAAGTACTCGAGGGGAGGGAATTCCCCTACATGTTCAGGTCCGAAAAGGGGGACCTTGTGTTGGTGGTGGTGGTGGGAGCGGTAGGTGTTAACTTTTCTGTGCACATTGAGGTTTTGTCTGTCTCCCAGGACGAGTTGGTGCTCATCTATGAAATGTCGAGATCTGATCCTCCGGGATCACTAGTTGCAGACATCGAAAAGGGGATTGGTGCCGTCATAATGCCCTTCGTTCGCAATTCTTCTGGAAGGTATACGTTGGATCTGGATTTTGATTCAGCAAAGGCTCCCTTTTATCTATCATTTATGCTGCATTTGTGTTCTGATGCTGGCGTTGATGCCTCGGAGATTAAAACGCACAGAAAGACAAGATTTTGTGTGCCTGTGGGTTTAGGCCCAGGATATCCTGCGCCCTTGGGTGCTTCTGTTTCCGACGATGGAATGGTCAATTTCTCTTTGTTTTCGAGGAAAGCTGAGAGCGTTGTACTCTGCCTGTATGAAGGGAAAACAGAGGTTCCGTCTTTAGAGATCGAACTGGATCCTTATGTCAATCGTACAGGAGATATCTGGCACGTCTCGATGGAGAGCATCGAGGACTATGTGAGCTACGGTTATCGTTGCAAAGGACCAGTAGAGAAAAGAGGTGGATTTGATATGCAGCATGTGCTGTTGGATCCGTATGCCAAAATGGTTCGAAATCTTCTTTCTGTTCAGGGTGATACAATGACTCCAACCAAGTGTCTTGGTTCTCTGGAAATGGAACCTATATTTGACTGGAGTGGTGATGTTCATCCGCAGTTGCCAACAGAGAAGCTGGTGGTTTACAGATTAAATGTTGGGCAGTTTACAATTGATAACTCGAGCGGGCTCCCAGAAGATGTTGCTGGGACTTTCGGTGGTGTGAGTGAGAAAGTAGAGCATTTTAAAGAACTTGGTGTCAATGCAATCCTGCTAGACCCAATATTTCCCTTTGATGTTAACAAAGGCCCTTACTTCCCCTATCATTTCTTCTCGGTAATGGATGAATATGGACAAGAACATAATGCTGCTTCAGCAATCAATTCTATGAAGGAGATGATCAAGACGCTACATTCCGAAGGTATAGAGGTCTTGATGGAGGTTGTTTTTACTCATAGTGCTGAAGGTGGAGATGCGGACTCCCATGTGATATCATTCCGAGGTATTGATAGTTCTTCCTATTGCATTGTTGACAAAAATGTAGGATCAGGAACCAATAGTCTCCTGAAATGCAATAACCCCATTGTTCAGCAATTAATAATAGACAGCCTCCGGCATTAGGTGGTCGAGTTCCATGTAGATGGCTTTTGCTTTATTAATTCTTCTTCAATGGCTAGAGGACAGAATGGGGATCATTTATCTCGCCCACCTTTGGTGGAAGCTATAGCATTTGATCCAGTACTTTCTAGGACAAAGATTGTCGCAGACTGCTGGTCCCCGCTTGACATGTCATACATGGAAATCCAATTTCCTCATTGGAAAGCATGGGCAGAGATGAACATGAGATTTTGCAGTGATGTAAGGAACTTTTTGAGAGGTGAAGGACTCCTAAGCGATCTTGCTACTAGACTTTGTGGCAGTGGTGATCTATTTTCTTCCAGGGGCCCAGCATTTTCTTTTAATTTTGTGACAAAGAACTTTGGACTTCCTCTTGTTGATTTGGTCAGCTTCAGTACTGCTGAGCTTGCTTCGGAATTAAGCTGGAACTGTGGCGACGAAGGTCCAACAAACAATAATACTGTCCTTGAGACACGTCTTAAGCAGATACGGAATTTCTTGTTTGTCTTGTTTGTGTCACTCGGTGTTCCTGTTCTAAATATGGGGGATGAGTGCGGCTACTCCACTGGTGGTTCTCCATTGTATGATGACAGGAAGCCTATCAATTGGGATAGCCTAGGAACAGGCTTCAGTAAGCAAATTACAAAATTTATTGCATATCTAGGTTCACTTAGAATCCAAAGAGGTGATATTTTTCAGAGAAAGCACTTTCTTAAAGTACAAAACATTGTTTGGTTTGGAAGTAATCAATCTGAGCCAAAGTGGGATGACCCAACATGCAAGTTTTTGGCTTTGGCTCTGAAGTCAGAAAAGAACTTTGACATGTTAAATTCAAACTGCGGTGACTTGTTTATATGCTTTAACGCAAGCAATAATTTAGAGACTGTTGTTTTGCCCGAACAGCCAGAGGGAAATGTTTGGCTTCGTTTGGTCGATACCTCCCTTGCATTTCCAGGAATCTTTTCAAATAGTTGTGATCCAAATGTTCAGAAGGCTGAAGGATCATCTTCTTATGAACTGAAGCCTGATAGTTGTGCCTTATTGGAAGCCACTGTGGATTGAACTTTGTGCCTTATTGTCTTATATAACGGCAGGAGTTTCTTGCTGTATCTATTGTCTCCTGTTATCAATAAAATGAAGTATCCTTTCTGTTAGCACTGAATAAGTGCAAAATTTTCTAAACCATTTTATTTCGCATGCTTGTTTTTGTACAGTCTCTTAATGTATGATTTTTGCAATACATCTTATGATATGTCCATATTTTTATGTGTTACCACACAACCAACTATTTTCTTAAGGCTCTTCTTTATCAGTAGCATATTCCAAACTTCAGCTTTTAATTCAAAGCGGCATGGTTTTATTCTGAAATCTGATTTTTGTTCACTTCCAATGTTTGATTCTTTTTCCCTTCTTGTTTGAACTTTCTTAATAGTATATTTTGCAAAACATGATTCTTCCTTTCTCCATCATTGTGTTATATCATCATCCTCTTGCTGTATATTGAATCATCATCTGGATAGTTAAATTTCGTTTGTCAAAAACCATTATATGGCACTAGTTTTACTGTTAGATTTGGTTTCCTATTTGACATGCTCAACCAAAGATTAGGACGAGCAACAGTGCAATCATAATAACGAAAACAAGTATTTAAACACCAATGGAAACTGTTGTTTTACTAATAGTCATGAACCATGGAGAAAGCTTTATTCTACATTGTATTGGTAGTTCAAGCATAACTCAGATTATGAGTTAGTTTCCACTTTAGAAGTAGAAGAAGTTAAAAGAAATTTTATTCAAGAAGATAATTAGGTCATTATGATGGAAAACTTGGACCATATTATGCCGAGACAACATCATATATGAGATTCAGGAAACCTGGCCCATACTTGGGAGTCCCATGACTAATCTGAGAATACTATGAATTGACTAGAGAGCAAGTGTAACAGAGAAGACATCCAGATTAAATACAGAAGAATACCCCATAAGCATAATATCTATTCTAGAGAAGGCAGCTAAATGGATCTTCCACAAAACTATAGTGTTGCCAATATTTTCTCAGGATGTTGACTAAATCTTGTCTAGTTGATCAATCAAAAGTGCCAAGCCATGGTCCACAGTGTAATCAGTTAAACCCACCAAGGCCAATAATAGTTACAGTCCAAAATGATTGTCTAAGGATTTCAAGTGTCAATAAATCTGAACTACAAAGTTTGGCTCTAATGGACTGTCAATGCTCATGACATATTCAGCAGTTTAAAACTAAGCCTTGGTTTGGGACCCATAATCTACTGTTTAGAAACAATTGGACAAGATCAAATATAGCTCAAAAGTTTACTAACAGTGTCAACTATTTGGAATTCGATGAAAAATTAAAAAGTAATTTTGTTGAAGCTAGAAGAATAAAAGGCAACCCAGCATTGTTGCAAACAAAAATCTGATGATGTACTAAATGTTACAATTGTTACCAAGAAGCAACAAACTAAAATATCTCATAACATAACACAGTATTTATTGAAAATGGGATTGGTGCCGTCATAATGCCCTTGGTTTGCAATTATTCTGGAAGGTATACGTTGGATCTGGATTTTGATTCAGCAAAGGCTCCCTTTTATCTATCATTTATGCTGCATTTGTGTTCTGATGCTGGTGTTGTTGCCTCGGAGATTAAAACGCACAGAAAGACAAGATTTTGTGTGCCTGTGGGTTTTGGCCCAGGATATCCTGCGTCCTTGGGTGCTTCTGTTTCCGATGATGGAATGGTCAATTTCTCTTTGTTTTTGAGGAATGCTGAGAGCGTTTTCCTCTGCCTGTATGAAGGGAAAACAGAGGTTCCATCTTTAGAGATCGAACTGGATCCTTATGTCAATCGTACAGGTGATATCTGGCACGTCTCGATGGAGAGCATCGTGGACTATGTGAGCTACGGTTATCGTTGCAAAGGACCAGTAGATAAAGAGGTGGATTCGATATGCAGCATGTGCTGTTGGATCCGTTTGCCAAAATTGTTCGAAATCTTCTTTCTGTTCAGAGTGATACAATGACTCCAACCAAGTATCTTGGTTCTTTGGAAATAGAACCTATATTTGACTGGAGTGGTGATGTTCATCCGCGGTTGCCAACAGAGAAGCTCGTGGTTTACAGATTAAATGTGGGGCAGTTCACAAGAGATAACTCGATCGGTCTCCCAGAAGATGTTGCTGGGACTTTCGGTGGTGTGAGTGAGAAAGTAGAGTATTTTAAAGAACTTGGTGTCAATGCAATCCTGCTAGAGCCAATATTTCCCTTTGATGTTAACAAAGGCCCTTACTTCCCCTATCATTTCTTCTCGTTAATGGATGAATATGGACGTGAACATAATGCTGCTTCAGCAATCAATTCTTTGAAGGGGATAATCAAGACGCTACATTCCGAATGTATAGAGGTCTTGATGGAGGTTGTTTTTACTCAGTGTTGAAGGTGGAGATGCGGACTCCCATGTGATATCATTCCGAGGTATTGATAGTTCTTCCTATTGCATTGTTGACAAAAATGTAGGATCAGGAACCAATAGTCTCCTGAAATGCAATAACCCCATTGTTCAGCAATTAATAATAGACAGCCTCCGGCATTGGGTAGTCGAGTTCCATGTAGATGGCTTTTGCTTTATTAATTCTTCTTCAATGACTAGAGGACAGAATGGGGATCATTTATCTCGCCCACCTTTGGTGGAAGCTATAGCATTTGATCCGGTACTTTCAAGGACAAAGATTGTCGCAGACTGCTGGTCCCCGCTTGACATGTCATACATGGAAATCCAATTTCCTCATTGGAAAGCATGGGCAGAGATGAACATGAGATTTTGCAGTGATGCAAAGAACTTTTTGAGAGGTGAAGGGCTCCTAAGCGATCTTGCTACTAGACTTTGTGGCAGTGGTGATCTATTTTCTTCCGCGGGCCCAGCATTTTCTTTTAATTTTGTCGCAAAGAACTTTGGACTTCCTCTTGTTGATTTGGTCAAATTCAGCACTGCTGAGCTTGCTTCGGAATTAAGCTGGAACTGTGGCGACGAAGGTCCAACAAACAATAATACTGTTCATGAGATACGTCTTAAGCAGATACGGAATTTCTTGTTTGTCTTGTTTGTGTCACTCGGTGTTCCTGTTCTAAATATGGGGGATGAGTGTGGCTACTCCACTGGTGGTTCTCCATTGTATGATGACAGGAAGCCTATCAATTGGGATAGCCTAGGAACCGGCTTCAGTAAGCAAATTACAAAATTTATTGCATATCTGGGTTCACTTAGAATCCGAAGAGGTGATATTTTTCAGAGCAAGCACTTTCTTAAAGTAGAAAACATTGTTTTGTTTGGAAGTAATCAATCTGAGCCAAAATGGGATGACCCAACATGCAAATTTTTGGCTTTGGCTCTGAAGTCAGAAAAGAACTTTGACATGTTAAATTCAAATGGCGGTGACTTATTTATATGCTTTAATGCCAGCAATAATTTGGAGACTGTTGTTTTGCCCGAACCGACAGAGGGAAATGTTTGGCTTCGTTTGGTCGATACCTCCCTTGCATTTCCAGGATTCTTTTCAAATAGTTATGATCCAAATGTTCAGAAAGCTGAAGGATCATCTTCTTATGAACTGAAGCCTCATAGTTGTGCCTTATTTGAAGCCACTATGTATTGAACTTTGTGCCTTATTGTCTTGTATAATGGCAGGAGTTTCTTGCTGTATCTATTGTCTCCTGTTGTCAATAAAATGAAGTATCCTTTCGGTAAGCACTGAATAAGTGCAAAATTTTCTAAATTATTTTATTACTCGTGCTTGTTTTTGTACAGTCTCTTAATGTATGATTTTTGCAATACATCTTATGATATGTCCATATTTTTATTTGTTACCACACAACCAACTATTTTCTTAAGGCTCTTCTTTATCAGTAGCATATTCCAAACTTCAGCTTTTAATTCAAAGCGGCATGGTTTTATTCTGAAAGCTGATTTTTGTTCACTTCTGCATCTTCCAATGTTTGATTTTTTTTCTCTTCTTGTTTGAACTTTATTCTTCCTTTCTCCATCATTATGTTATATCATCATCCTCTTGCCGTATATTGAATCATCGTCTGGATAGTTAAATTTCGTTTGTCAAAAACCATTATATGGCACTAGTTTTACTGTTAGATTTGGTTCATATTTGACTATCTCAATATTTATCTTTTTGAAGAAATGCTAATGTGGGTGCAATATGTTGTACTTACAATCTGCTTAAACCGACCTCTGGTACATTTTGATCACAGCAATGTTCCATGAATCATTGTTCTTCTTTTCCTCTCTTTTCGTTTTTATATTTGCTTTTCATTATCATCAGAAATATATTGTTTCTTAGTTGTTGCAAATCCACACCACGGTTGGTTCCTTCCCACAGATCTCCAGCAGATACTGAAGCTGCTTCACCATTAGTGTGTGTATCTCGAGGCCCATGAGAATTGGGTTTATGAAATTGTTTGAGCTCAAATTAATATTACTACACTCCTCAATCTCTCTTATAAGCGCAGATATCTTCTGTTTGATGCTTGCAAGAATTGACTCTTGGAAGTTATGGTGAATTGTGTATGGTTTCTTCCTCATAGGAGAACATGGTTTGCTACTTTGATTTAGTGGTGGCTAGGTTTCTTCTTGCAAGTTTACAAGGGAGTTGGTGAGGCATTTCAACATACAACTTGGCTGCTCTTCCGCTGTTGATGCCATGGCCAGGTTTTCTACAGTGGCAATCCATGTGCCGACTCAATGGTGGAGGTTTTGTGGTTTGGTCTCGTCTGGATCGGTTCCATTCTTTAACGGGTGCAAACGCTGTGCAGGGTGCTGCAGGGAAGCAACCCAACGCACCGTAGCTGCTGAAGACCACCGCAAGCACCACTTCACCGCTACCAGCCAACTGCATGCCGCCGTCCCAACCCACTGTTTGCATCGCAGCAAGCGATTGGGCTCTCTCAACATATGTCCTCGCCTTCTTCCAACCCGGGCCACCTGTGCCTCCCTTCGAGCTGGTGTAGCGACACGCGAGCGAGCGTTCCAGAGATGCCCGTGACCAACCACATCGGGAGACTATAAGAACCTTCCTTGCACCCACCCTGATGCATGGCAAGCTCTGCACTCATCATGCTCTCTTTCCCTCTTTGCGTGTCACTACTCCTGCTCCACAGCGCTCAGGCGCAGCTTGGCTTCGGGCAGCAAGAAACAGGGCAACCGGGGGGGAGCCGATGCCGAATCGAGAGGCTTAGCGCTCTGGAGCCCACGATGCGCGTGCCCTCAGAAGCTGGCTTCACGGAGTACGTCGACCAGAACCACGAGCAGTTTCGGTGTGCGGGTGTCGCCGTTCATCGCCGTACCATCCTGCCGAGGGGCCTTCTCTTGCCTTCCTACTCCAATGCCCCCAGCCTCGTCTACGTCGTGCAAGGCTCGATCATCACTTGTCCTCGGTCGTGTTAATCATCAGTCGTCCTGTTTGACTATGGTGTGACAGTTCGTCGTCGCTGGTCCCTGCATGCAGGAAGGGGTATTGCCGGAACAGTGATCCCCGGTTGCCCAGAGACGTACCAATCGTTCCAACAGCAACGGGAGGGGGGAGACGAACACCAGAGGATCCATTCCTTTCACGAGGGCGACATCATCGCGTTGCCCGCTGGAGTCGCTCATTGGTGCTACAACAATGGCGAAGCTCCTGTCGTAGCCATTACGGTCTCCTACACGAGCAGCAGTGCTAACCAGTTGGATCGTCAGCACAGGGTGAGAGTCCTGATGAATCCACCAACCAATTCGCTACTGCAACAAACAGAGCATACTAATTTGGTGAGCAAACATATTCTTCACGTCTTCAATGGCAGTTTCTACTAGCTGGAAGGGAGAGACGAGCACAACAAGGTGCACATACAGAAGAGAGATTAGAAAAGCAAAAGGGGGTCAGCCTCCTTAATGGTTTCGAGCTTGAGCTACTGGCGGAGGCGCTCGGCGTCGACAAGGAGGTGGTGAGGAAAATCCAGAATCCAGACGACGGAAGGGGTGAGATAGTCCGCGTCGACAGAGGGCTACGGCTGCTACAGCCATTACAGAGGAACGAAGAGCAGGAGAGACAAGATGGCGACGATATAAGGCGACGTGAATCGAATGGATTGGAAGAGGCATTCTGCACGATGGATTACAAGCAGAACATCGGGGACACGACGCTCTCTGACCAATACGATCCGAACGCCGGAAGGATCACCGTACTCAACAGTCGCAAGTTCCCCGTGCTAAGATTCATGCAAATGAGTGCCGTGAGGGGATCTCTCCGCCCGGTAAGGTCATCTTCGATGCATATGATCTCAAAAGTGTCGATCGAGTAATGTGACTTTGTCTGCCCGCAGAACACCGTCGGCGCACCATATTGGAACATCAACACTCACGGCATAGCGTACGCCCTAAATGGAAGCTGCCAGATGCAGGTGGTGGGGCACGGAGGGCGGACCGTCTTCGATGGCGAGCTCCGTCAAGGTCAGCTGTTGGTGATCCCACAGCATTTCGTGGTGATAACAAAGACCCGGAGCGAGCATTACGAGTGGGTGTCGTTCAAGACCAACGACAATCCCATGGTGAGTCAGATCGTCGGGAAGGCATCGGTTTTCCGAGGCATGCCGGTGGAGGTGCTCATCAACTCGTATCGTATCTCCAGGGACGAGGCCAAGAGGCTCAAGTTCAACCGCGGTAACCTGATGTCCATGTTTCCTCTCGAGTCTCACGGCGATGTGATGGAGACCTGAGCGGAAGAGATGGCCCGTAGTATGTTCTCTCGACTACAATAAACAACAGCCCAAATTAATAGTTGCTGATAGTGCAACATTCGTCACCCAAGAAAAAAAAAAAGAAAAAGACAAATATAATTCCAATTATTTCAAAGTCTTCTTAGAATATATTAGAAATTGAATATATATTAATATTAAATTTCACAATATTGCGTCGTATGTGTAGTAGCTATTAATGACATACCTCACTCACACACATCATATCTTCTCGAGTGTTCCCCCATATCCTCCTGCTTTCTCACCTTTTCAGATATGTTAGAAAAGAAGGGGACGAAGAAACGCGAGAGAGATCTCGCGTCAGCTCGCTCCTTCCTGTCCCTATAAATAGTAGGGAAGGCCACAAGCTAAGAGCACAGATCAAGGCCGACGGTCCTTTCTCTCTCCATCTCCTCCTTCGGTCCATGGAAGAGAGACGGGGACACAGGAGAGAGCTCATCGATGGTGCAGGGTGCGTGCAGGAATGCAACCCAATGCATGCATTCCTTGTCTTCCTAGTCCATGGTTGGGTCCCTAGAAGAAGTCGTGGATGAGTCCCAAGCACGGGTTCACCACTCATAGAAGACATCAATGCAAACACACGAAAGAGGAAGGCAGATTGATGACACTACATAGATTGATGCCAACATAGAGAGCGGAGTGACACCAGCACCCGATGGCGAAACCCTCTCCGATGAACGAACTACTCCCCCACGCACGCTTCTCAGGCGGCAAGACGGAGGACCATGGTTGCCAAGCACAACTCTCATGCAGCTGTGTGGCTACGCATCGATGGTACCCTGGGGTTTTTTCCCTTTCAGCAAACCAATGTGGGGAGATAGACATCTGGTTGCCGCGGCTGTCGCAGTTCCTTGGTCTTTGCTCTTCGACGTAAGTTGGTTGATGCCGCCGAAGAGCAAAGAACAAGGAATCGTGAGAACCGCCGCAAGCAGATGTCTGTTCCTCCATGTTGATTTGGAAGGGAAGAATCCCATTGTAACACGTATGTGGAACCACATCAGCTGCTTGAAGGCTGTGGCACGAGAGAAACAAACAAAGAACAAGAGAGAGCAGAGTTCGTCGGTGAAGAGGAAAATAAAACTCTCTCTCTCTCTCTCTCTCTCTCTCTCTCTCTCTCTCTTGCACAAAATTCCCTCAACTCTTCCTCTCTATCTTTCTATTTCTTAATCTTAAGAACATGTGATGGATGGTGGATGTTAGGACCATCCTTGCTTCCTTGGGCTCTTGCAAATCAAGGTTTTGAATGACTCCATGGTAGCAATGCCATTGTGCTTTTTAGATCGTCATTAATCTATTCGTTCTCATTCATGCACTGACTCGTTTTGGAGTGGTGTAGTTGTGCTTGGATCGCTCCACATCTTCTTCTTCTTGGGTCCCAATGCATCGGGTTGCTCCTCCAATAGGTTGGGAGAAAAGGATCACTCCAACTCTCCCACCAAATTTGTTGATCCAAACTCGAATTTGACGATAAAACTTTGTTGAGGCTCATAAGTTGACTTCATATTATTATGTTTTATGAACAGTCTCATTTATGAATTTTGTATAAATTTATTTATATATAAAAATTCTTCCTGATTTGTTATACGAGAGAATGTAAATAGAGATTTGGGCTTAAGTTTATATTGTTTATATAATATAATATATTGATTAAAAATTTAATTTTTCTAAATGGATATAGAGAAGAAGTTCATAATAATGTGTCTTACGTCGATTATTTTTTAATTTATATTTCAATATTGAATCTATAAATTCTTCTTTTTGGCTTAAAGATCTTCTTTCTATTTCATAATTTTTTTTATGAAATAGTTTATTTAGGTTTGGTCAACCTAACTAAATTGTTTTGAAATAGAATTTTTCTCTTATCATAATAGAAAAAATTAGAGAGAGACATCAATATACCATTATACTATTATCATTTTAGTGAATTCACATGATTTTAGAGAGACATCAATTTAGTGAATTCACATGATTTTATCATTTCATGTTACTCCCAATAAGTGCCTCTAAGGGTAGAGGATGATGCTGGTGCTTATAAGATATTAGCTTATTTGTTTCTCAATCGTTGTTTGATTAAATATACCTATCAATGTCTCAACAAGGGAGCCAAGGCCTTATGGGCCTTGTTAGTACTAAAATGATAGAGATGAAGTCGATGATATTCGAATCAACCCAACTCGATTCGAGCCCATACGTGGAAGAAACTTAATAAGAAACTTAATATATAGCATGGCTTAAATGCTCCATAATTGACTTGCATGAAGAGTGAAATTGAGTGGATTTTCTAACTCAATCGTTCCGACGCTTAAGTTAGTAATTAATAATAATAGAGTATATATGATAAATAGTAATTAACTTTGATTATCATACCCATAATAGCATTTTGTAATAGGTTAATAAAAGAAAATATTTCATACAATGTTCCTCCCATTGTCATTTATAGGCATGAGTGAAATAATCCTTGACTAATATTTTGAACTGATATCCATATGGTCTAGCTATCGATCAAATCTTATCCTCTCAATCGATTGTGTTGTCATGTGTACTACCACACCACACGTTTGAATCGTTACTAAGAGAGAATATTTTTCCTATCAAGAAGATTATTTTTTATTAATATGTTGACCGGGTATTCACCATATAATGGACATCAAATGGCCGTTCAGATGGATTCAAATGAGTGTTTATTGAATATGATTCGCAAATTCTCATTAGAGAAGGTTTGCCATAGAAGTCTTCAATCCCTTTGGTTGCTGCAAACCATTGTTGATAAAACTTGAACCCTTTCCGGTTAATTTTGATGTATATAATTTCTCTGTCTTTAGAGAGAGAGAGAGGGAAATGCAATGATCAACTAGTTGGCCAAGTATTCAAGAAGATAAATCTCTCTTCTTCTTTTTTAGTTAGTAAGCAGTCCTCTCGGTTAGACTTTTTGTTCCATTCTAATTTTAGGAGTACTTTTTGTTCCTCTCAAATATAGTAATTCCTTTCATAATATGAACATATCATTAGTATCATTCACGTAAATGTCATATATATAATAGTGTGTATTTGGATCTTCCTCGACGTCTTAGCTATTCATGGAATATGAGAAGTAGATGAAGAATCATCTACTTTCGGAAGATATTAAATAATGTTTGGTTCAAATCATGTTGAAAGATCCACTACAGATCATAAATTATAATTTTTTTAAGAAAAAAATAAGATATTTCATCTGAATGAGAAAGAAATGATGGATATATTATTGTATATTTACAAAATAATTCATAAGATTACATTAGATATAGATATTAATGAGCCGATTGGTAGATATTATTATTATCTCTCACTAGCACAAATCTTCTTGTGCATTCGCACATGTAACATATCTTCTCGTGTCTCTTCATCTCACCTCATAGATAGATCAGATCATATGGGAAAGAAAGTAATCTTTTGGAGCGCTCCTTCCTACCTATCCCTATAAAGTAATAGTAAGAAACATAAAAGGTCATCGTCTCTCTATTCTCTCCGTCTCTCTCTTACTTCCCCTAATATCTTCTTTGCAAGGTAAAGGAAAACAATCCAATGCTACGGGATAAAAAGAGCAAGAAAATTATAAAAATAAAATAAATTAAAAGAGAATAATATCAAATAAGAAAATCAAAATAATATCTAACAAGAGATAAAATTAAAAGCACTTATGAAATATTGTCAAGTGCAGGCATATTTACTTCATGAATAATATCAAATAAGAAAATCAAAATAATATCAAACAAAAGATAAAATTAAGAATACTTATGAAATATTGTCAAGTGCATGTATATTTACTTATGAATCATGATCCTATTTATAGAACATATTAATAACTTTTTCATCCATAATTAAATTAGGTATAGAAACTACCCCTATGATAAGAACTTCTAGCCACTTGGGTAAAACTATTTATATTATATTTAGAAATATCTAAAATCAAGATTTACTATTTTGATATGTACAAGCCTCGCTCAATTACAGTATGCTCAAAATAAGCTAAAAACCTTCAAAACACTTAAAATTAAAAAAAAAATTAGAATAAAATTTTAAAATTATAAATAAATATAAATTTAGTATAATTTTTATAAAAATAAGTTAGAATAGGGTTTTGATGTCTATGTCCTATAGTTTATGTTGTATCTACTCAAAATCATACAATTCCTTCCTCTTTCCCTTATGTTTATAAACTTGGTTAGTACCTCCTTGAGTTCCAGGATTTAAATCTTCGATGACATATATAAACTACTACTCTTCGGTCTATGCACCACCCTTAAATTGTGTAGATAGGACCATTGACTCCTCGGCGTCGTCACCATCATCGATTGAGGCATTGTTGTCCACGTTGCTGTCATGTCTATAGATTGAACAGGTTGTTGAATGTGATTGATAAGATATTTCATCACCTGACTCGATTCTTTTCAATAGTACGATCGATGCTACTATCTTCCCCTTTGTCTTTTCCTTTGCACACTAGATGAATGATCGTGATAGTTGAGTATCTTTAGTTCCTCAAGCAATCTGACTCGATGTTGTCCGACTCCTTCCATCACATTCTAATCGGAGGGGATCTTCCTCTTAATCCTCTCAAATTTGATCCAATCCATAAATTATAACTTTTTTGAGTTAGAATAAAAATGTAAGAATGAGAGAAAAATATGAGTGAGAATGAGTTTGAGAGAGCTGAAAAGATTGAGATACTGATATGAATTGAAAGAGAGGGGAGGAAAGGGTTTAAAAACTTTTTCCTATAGTTCAAACAATTAATTTGATCATTTGAAATAGGGTTATCTTAGCCCTTGATCGGTAACAGTAGAAATTGGATAGTTATCGATCAATACAAGTCGATAACGATCATATTTCGATCATTACCATATGGTACAAAACTCGTATCGCTCGATATAGAATTATATTATGGTATCGCTCAGTAGAGGATGGTCTGCATACTGGTCTACTATCGGATCGCCCATACCGAGCGGTATACATCAATATTGTAAACCTTGCCTAAAATATAGTAACTACTTAAGATAATTACTTATGAATCAATCTTTAATACTCTTCCTTGATTCATAGTTACATACATCAATTTAAGACCTAAAATAAATATACTTCTAAAGTGGAAGAGACTGAATGAGAATATATGTAACTTATTCATTTATGCTATAATACTTCATTGTTATAGCTCCACTTGCTACAAAATTCTAGATAAAATGATATCATATCTCTATATGCTTTATTCTCTTATGAAAGGTTGGATTTTTTATCATTGTAATTGTAGTTTTATTGTCACAAAATATTTAGTTGCTTCTTTTTGTTCTTGATAAAAACCTTCGACAAGTCTTCTAAATCTTATTGCTTGACAAGCTGATGATGTTGTAGCTATATATTCTGCTTTCGATGTTGACAACACAGTTATTATTTTTTTCTTTGAACTTCAAGATATAGCTCTTGATCTGAGGCTAAAATATTACCCGAAGTATTTTTTTCTATCATCCAAAGGTCATTGTCACAGTGAATATCCTTTTGCTATAAGCCAAGCTTTATGCTTTTGGATATATCTAATAATATTATACTTTATTTTAAACACTTATTTTAATCCAATAAATTTTTATTTTCTTGATAGATCCATTAGCTCTCATGTTTCATTCTTCTCATTTGATTTAATTTTCTCCTTAAAATTTATACGATCTAAAATAAATAAAACAAATATTAAATCATAATTTCTATTAGTAATCTGAATTTACTACGAGGGGTTTCATTTAAGGAATCATTTAATGAATCTAAGTTGCTATTATGTGAGGTTGATGATGAATTTGTTGGAGTAGGATCTGTCACTTGATTCTGTTGAGTATCTAGTTCTATTAGAAATAGAATTTATTTTTCACTTTCATTATTCTCCCAATTTTAACTTACCATTTCATCAAATATAATATTTATATTAATAATAACTTTATCACTATCAAGATTATACAATCAACACTCTTTGGATTGTAACAAATAACCAATTAAATTTTTTTTTAATTTTTTATCAAGCGTATAATTGTTTTATGAATTTACCAAGCATAAGTAATACAATTAAAAATTCTTAAATAGCTTACACTTAACTTCATATAATATCAGGCTTAAAAGGAGTTCAATTCATAATAGTCTTTATTGGTAAAATATTTCACACAAAAAATACTGTTACAACTACCCAAAACTGATTTAGAAGATACCTTCCCTTAAGTAAACTTCTTATCATTTCAATGATAGTCTGATTCTTACGTTTAACTATACTATTATACTATTTTACTTCAGTATATGTGGTGTTATCAATTTCCAATAAATATCATTTTCTTCAAAAAAAATTAAACTCATTAGATAAAAATTCATCATCTCTATCTATCCAAAGTGTATGTGGTGTTGTCAATTGACAACATCACGTATACTTTAGTGTATACGGTATTGTCAATTCCTTATGAATATCAATTTCTTTACAAAAAGAATTAAATATATTAAAAAAATTATCACTTTTATCTATCCAATATATATTTATACTGTTGAATCTCGGATTTTGATGATAAAACCAATTGATAAGTGTTTATGATTTAATCTACGTTTTGAGTGACGCGGGATGTTTCGATCAAAGAGAGACAATTAAAGCAAGAAGAATCATGTTGGGCCAAAGGAAAACGTGTCAAAAGATTGGACGTCGGGTCGGAGGATCAGTCGACGTATCGATAGAAGGCTTCGGGTCATGGATTCCGACATCGGGCCAAGAAGAGCGGATATTGTGCCAAGGATATCGGAGTTACGAAGATCAACTGGCCGATTAGGCAATAGGCCGTAAGAGAGGACGACGTGTCGAAGAATCGAACGAAGCATCGATGGACCAATGATATACTGGACAACATGATTCATGCTTAGTAATAATTATCTAAATCAAAGTGTATTTTTGTGTGTGCAGGATTAACTACGATAGTAAGGCACATAAAGCAAAATGAAGTCCCGGAGTCAAGAACGCGATTTCGTTGGGAGTTCGAGAGTTCGTCGAAAGTTCGGACATCCGTTAGAAATTCTGTTGGAACCAACTGAGAAGTCCAGGAGCTTGCTAAAGAAGTTTGTCGGAACTCGACAAGAAGATCATCGTGAAGTCCAGGAGCTTGCTGGAAGTCCACGGGAACATTGCCAAGAGATCGTCGGAAGTTCGTCGGAAAGATCGTCGGAAGCTCGTCGGAAGAAATAGGACTTATCTTGCTTAGAATATGTCTTAGGAATCGTAGTTAGCACATAATTAGAGTTGGGATTGGGAGGTAATCCCATCAACTCTTTTAGGGGCCAACTAGGCCCGAAGTTGGATTGGTTTGGGCCGCATTCAAGGCCCAACCTGGGTGCTAAAACCCTGGCCAGTGGTGGCACTGCCTAAGGAACAGCACCCCAGGATTCTTGGGCAGTGATACCGCCGGCAACAATGCTGCCAATGGTGGTACCACCCAATACCAGATCCTGCAGTGGTAGTACCGCCTAGGAACGACGATGGTACCACCAATACCTAGGAATCTTGGGATGAGACATTTTTAGGCTCCAAGTTTGAATCAACTTGAAGCCTATAAATACCCCTGTTATCCCTGGTTAACAAATACAAGCACGGAGTATTTAAAAGTGAGAAAACGCTATTGCAATCACTAGAGAAATCCTCTCTTATAGTCTAAGTTTAGAATTCTGTTTAGGATGAGTGTGTGCTTATAAGGGTTGTCTCCTAAACCCGATAAAAGGAGAAGAGGGGTGTAAAAAGGAAGATCGATAGTAGATGCCGGTGGCCTCGACGGAAGAGGAATCGGAGAAGTGGATGTAGGTCACGATGACCGAAACACTATAAATCAATTTGCATCTCTGTTTTGTCATTTATCTTAACTGCAAACTGCCTTCCTTGCTTTACATCGACTACACTTCCATATACCTTCAATTTAAAGATCTTTCTGAAACGGTTTTCATCAAAATCAGATTTTATCGTACGAAGGTTTTTCTAACCGGCGTAATTTTTACCGCTGTACTAATTCACCCCCCCTTTGAGTGTCGACTCATTCCTAACATATACATCTATCATTTTATCTTTTCACAAGTGCCTTGAATTTTTAAAAAAATTTAAATATTTTATATTTTAATTTTAAAAAATATACCTAACTCATACGAATATAATCATTAGTAAATAATAGAAAATATCGATTTCTACCTAATAATGTTCAATTCATAGGTTTATATAAATCAGCATAAATTAATTCAAGATAATTAGATGCTTTTATGCTTTTCCAATAACAAATGGTTTCTTGTTTTATTTATCATAAATACATCCTTTACATATATCAA
The DNA here is from genome assembly GCF_036884655.1 of Musa acuminata AAA Group. NCBI lineage: Eukaryota > Viridiplantae > Streptophyta > Magnoliopsida > Zingiberales > Musaceae > Musa > Musa acuminata. Next base: position 11,953,952 of record NC_088354.1, read on the forward strand.
GTATATTAATTTTAGATAATTCAAAAATTATGTCATATTTACTTAACAACCTTAAACCCTTAATGTTAAAATATCTATATCTTAAATATCATAAATTAAACTCATTCTTTTGAGTTGCAAGAGCATATTTTTCAATAACATCAAGTAAAAATATCTTGTTTTGAATCATGCAATCACTTACTATAATTAGACCAGATTTTTATTTTTAATAGTACAAGAATTATTATTAAAAATCATTGAATATCCATTATTCATCAATTGGCTAACACTCAACTAGTTATGTGATAAACTAGAATAAAGAAAATATTATTAAGGTATTTTACCTTCTCTTGACTTGTCTTCGGCTCAATTATTCCTTTCCCTTCTACTTGGATTTGTTTGTTATCTGTAAGTCTAACTTTCAACTTGTGAGCTTCATCAATATCCCTAAACATTAATCTTATATCTAATATATGATTAGAATATCCACTATTCAAAATTTAAATATTATTTGAGATATCATTCACTTATGAATGAGTCATAAATAAGTTACTATTTTTTTATTTTTCTCCAAATAGCTTATTTTTTCTATTTTCTAGCAATTTATTTTCATGTGACTAAACTTGTTATAATAGTAGCATTAAATTCTGCTCTTGTAATTTTTGTGATTATAAATTGATTGCTTTTATTTATCATATCAATCAAAGTTTCTCTTCCTCTTACTCTTCTATTTTCTCTACTAAGAAAGTCTCCTCTATCACATTCTCTTTCTATTAATTTTTTTTATCTGTGAAGTAGAAGATTCCCCTTTAATCTAAAATATTTTTTCTTCACTTTTCTCAAGGGACCTATTCGGCCTTACTTCATTTGCTTGCAAAACCCATTAGTATATCAAATGAAAAAATAAACAAATCTTTTGACTCCTCAATTATAGCAATAATATGATTAAATTTTAGAGTTAAATTTTTTATTTTTTTACAACAATAATATGATTATGAAAATGATCACCATAAGATTTTATTTGATTGATAATTTTAGTCACTTAAAAAAAAAATATTACACTGATTCATTGTTTTCTATAAACAAAATTTTAAATTCACGATGAAAGGTTTAAAGTTTTACTGCAATCACTTTTGCTGAGTCTTGAAATTCATTTTGAAGTATTAATCAAACTTGCCTTGAAGTTATAGTTACTATAATTCTTGATAAGATTGTCTCATGTATAGCTTGTTGAATGAATAATAATGATTTTGAGTCATTTTGAGTCATTTTGTTTATTCTCTCTCAAACTAGTTTCTTCATCAAGATCTATATATTTATTCTCTATTAAATCCAAAAAAATCCTATGTTTTGAATAGAGTTTTCGTTTTTATACTTCAAAATTCATAATATTTATCTGAAAAATTAAGAAGAAGGGGTTGAGTCATGGGATTACTATTGGAAGCCAAGATGCCCAATTCATACTGAACTCGGCTCTGATATCATAAATGTTAGAGATGAAGGAGCAACAAAACGATACAAATATAATTATGTGATGCAATTGAAAGAAAATACTTTCAAGCAAGAAAATTAAAATAGTATTAAACAAGCGATAAAATTAAAAATACTTATAAAACATTTTTAAGTGTGTAGACCTTTTCTTTTCTTCATGAACCATGGTTCTATTTATAGAACCTAATAATAACTATCTCATCATCTCGTCACCTATGATTAAGTTAGGTATAGACACCATCCCTATAAAAATAACTTCTTACACCATTGATTACACTTAGGTAGAATTACCTAGAATATGATTAAAACTATCTAAAATATGATAACTACCTTAGATAATTATTTATGAATTAATTCTTAACATGGAATTCCTTACCCCTTATATGGTTGTGTCCTAAGAAGAATAAGCAGTCATGGACCAATCTAATTATCATAACTTCATCGGCTTATGTTAAGCATCAAAGAGAACGTAGATAGGGAAGACAAAGAGAAAGGTGCATTAGGGAGACTATAAATATCCACCCTTCACACACTCTTCTTTACCGGTGTCATGGCGACCTTCACTTCTATTTTGCTCTCTTTTGTTCTTTAATTGTTTAGTATATGTCATGACTCTTAAGCTATTGGTTTCGTTGTACATCGTGGATCTCTTAGGGCTCTCCACTCTCTAGTTGAGATAAAGAGTTCAACGAGATGGATATCCATTGTCACAATTCTTATGATTGCATTGTTCATTCCTATGATGAACAACAAGGCAACCATGGGAAAGGGGACAACCTCAAGAGTGATGATGATTCATTGATGTGTCATTATATGATGATTCATTAACTGAAAATATTCATTGATGTATCATTCATATTATGATTGAGGTATTTATCATATTACGATGAAACATCAACCGAGTAATATTGATGTGTCCATCGAGTGATAGATATGTTAGTTAAGAAATAATATGTCCATCATATATTAGTGAGGTGTTGATCATTTGTACGTGTCATTATCTTGTATCACCTAGTTTTTCATTAAGTTCAAGGTTGATTCATTTCCATTCACTTTGGTAGGAGAGATCGATCGATCGATCGTGTGAGTGAGCCTTTATCCAAATATAATTGATAGTTTGAAGTAATCTCATGCATTAAATCTCATTAGGTGCTACAATATACAATACCAAATTTTATACTATCATGATATTTAATAGATCAATTAAGAGAGAAACTTTCAATCTCCTCCCACCGAAATGGGAATCTATAACAAAAACAACAATATATATATATATATATAATCTTAATTATTTAGGATCGACTACATTAATCATTTATCATTAACCATTGAAATATATATATATATATTTACGTTTATAATAGTTACATTTTTATTTATATATTCTATTATGGTATTTTTAATTTTTCTTTATCTCTCTTCATATCATTAACATTAATTATTTTATCATATATATTTTTTACTACTGCATGTAAAATTAAAAATGAATGAATCGCTTAAGTAAATATTAATTAGATTAAATGAATGCATCTCTTATCCGAATATTAATTATTTTAAGAATGGTTATAAGGTCTAAATGAGTATAATCCCCAACTTGATAATAATTTCACTATTTGTGTGCGTGTATATATATGGAAACATCGATGCCATACGATATGTATTCACGTGATTGTCACGTGTCGTATGAAATAGTGTGTATATGCTGTATAATGACCTGTATCTTCCGGTGCATCTCCCGTTCCTCCCAACGAAGCCAAAGAAGATATAAGAGAGAGAGAGAGAGAGAGAGAGAGAGAGAGATTTCATGCAGGAGGAGAAGACAGGCCACGGCGTCCGACACACACAGAAGAAGCCGCGAGTAGGAACCCGACGCTCTCCACCGCTCCTCGATCCATCGAAGAGAGATGAGGACGTACGAGCTCATCAAGGACAAGGACGACCTGGAGGCCGGCGTCAAGTACAACCGGAGAGCGTCGCGGAAGGATGAGGCGTTCGCCGGCCAGAAGCAGGGGCAGCGCCTCGTCTCCCTCGACGTCTTCCGGGGACTCACCGTCGCGGTACGTCAGCCGTCCACTCCGCATTGCTGTATTCCCTCACGCCTTTTTCTTCGGTCTTATATTTAGTAACTGTGTTTTCCCAATCAATAATTGGGATAATAAAGGATTCGGTAATTATTCGCTTGGATTCTCCATTATTCCTCTCCCAAATTAAAATATGGATAGATGTCGTTGTGATTTTACAGAATACTTTGTTGGAATAATTTATAATGATTTTGATAGTTTATCGTAAGATCCTAAACTCAAATCTCATCACAACATTGAAAGGTCATAGTCACTTTGCTTTGAATCCATTGCTTCCGGAGAAATGGCCGAAAAGATGCACACGGACACGGTAGTTTGCTTGCTGCAAAGTGCACTGCGATGCATCAGCGTCGTCTCCCACTTCCTTGCAATGTTGCAGGTGTTTTCTGCCGCCGACATACACCATCTTTTAACCGGAACGGATTAACGTAGCGGTGAGTCCCACTAGGATTTGACAACACTGGAGGTTCGTATGAGTTCCGACGGTGGAGGAGATCGATGACCAGTAATGACCATACGAGCACTCATAGCAGCTACTGTAGTGGACAGCATCACACCCGCCTTCGGTGGGCTGCGAAAGTATGAGCAGGAAGAGAGTGGAAACATTCTGTTCTAGCAAACAGTATCTCTTTTGATGGCAGAACCAGGATTTGCCATGAAGGCCTCCGGGGCTCCCATCCCTGTACTTTTGCGTGACTTGATGTGTTCCATCCCCGAAGAAGATGAGTACAACAGAAGTAATGAGTTTGCTACATTTGCCACTGAGAAGACATGTGGTAGTGCCAAAACCTTTGACCTGTGCCCGGTGGCCTCTGTTCATCGAAATCTGAAGATCTCAAACTCAGTCTTCTTTACGGAAAAAATCATTAGGAGAACAGTGAAATACTAATGCATATTTGATATATACTATAACATTTGACTCATATTATACTGCTTTTTTTCTTTTAGTCTCATCACCTCTTAATAATTTACACATCATTTACTGCAGCTCATGATATTTGTAGACGATGCTGGAGCACTTTTCCCTTCCATCAACCATTCTCCATGGGATGGTGTAGCCCTTGCTGATTTTGTGATGCCATTTTTCTTGTTTATAGTGGGAGTTGCACTTGCAATTACACACAAGGTAGGCCTAATTGCTTGTCGAAATGCTTCATCCCGTTGCGGAATTTGTCACTTTTCATAGAAGTGTGTTAAGGATTTCAATGCAAGAAAGATGCAATTTACACTTGCTTTGTGCTCAGGGAGTCACAAACAAAGTTGTAGCAACCAGGAAATCGGTATTTCGAGCATTGAAGCTCTTTGTTGTAGGTCTTCTGATTCAAGGTATGAAACTCTTTTAGCTTTTCCTACTGCATTTACTAGAGGAAATTTGGTTCCTTTCTCAGTTATCTTAAATTCATATTTGGTTGCTTCCTGAATTGTCACAACTTTCTTAGGTGGCTTTCTTCATGGCCTTCACAATTTAACTTATGGAGTTGATCTTTTGGGAATAAGATGGATGGGAGTGCTACAGGTAGGATATCCACAATGATGCTTGCATATGCTACATAGATTGTTGTCATTCAGCTTTATGATGATTTGTAACAGAGCTTATATTTCTAAGTTTGCCTACAAACTCTCATGTTGATTTCAATCTAAAATGCCTTAATTTTTCTTCTGATATGTATAACTGCATCTGTTTCATGGAGATCAGAAGTTCTTGTAGTCATCAGGTCCTTCTCAGAGTCAGCTAGACCTATCAGCAAGTGAAACTATGAATAAATTGTGATCAAGAAATTATCATCCACAACCTAATAATCACTATATGCTCCAATCATGCTACCAAAGAATACATAATCATCAAACCCAAATGATCCTGAAGAGTTTATACAAGATAGCTGCTGATTGGACCCTAAAGATTATATCCTCTCTGTTGCAAATATTAAAGAGCTGTATTATTATCTACTAAACATTATTTATTTGATTAATGAACTTCTATGTTTCTACAGGTTATCTGATCAGCTAAGTGTCTGTTCTTGCAGAGAATAGCAATAGCCTATCTGTTGGCAGCAATATGTGAGATCTGGCTTAAAACTGATGATAATGTTGATAATGGATATTCCTTAATCAGGCGATACCGATTGCAATTGTATGTATGACTCTGAATTTGGGAAATTATCAAGTGTATTTTGTCATTATTTCTAGGTTACTCTTCGATCATGACATCATGGCAACTGTTGAAGTTTGTGTTTAACAGACATAAAAATGCTTCACTAAAAATAAGAAAAAGAAAGGAACTGATACATAGAGAGAGATGAATGGAGAGAGGCATTAACCAGAGATTAATTGCAACATTCTTGTGTCTGAATAGGTTGATGGCTTTGATTCTTACAACCATTTACATGCTTCTTCTGTATGGCTTATATGTACCTGATTGGGAGTATCAGATAGCAGTGGGAGGCTCCATGTCGAAATCCTTTTCAGTGAGTCAAATGCCTTGCATCACACACACATTGATTTCTACTCAACTGATGCCCAAACACTATGATTTCTTACTTTGTCAACTCTGATCAAGTTTCTGCATTCCCATTGATATTTATATATACGAAAATTAGGTCAGATGTGGAGTTAGGGGTGACACAGGACCTGCCTGCAACGCGGTGGGAATGATCGACCGTCGGATCTTTGGCATCCAACATCTACATAGACGTCCTGTTTATGAGAGAACAAAGGTATCACTTGTAGCACCGGATCTACTTCATTGATCAATCCATAGATTCTTGTTCCTCCATAACCTTGTAGTTTCTTCCTCTTGTCTTCAGCAATGCAGCATAAATTCACCAGATAGTGGCCCACCTCCACCTGATGCTCCTTCATGGTGCCGAGCTCCTTTTGATCCTGAAGGACTACTCAGGTCAGCTATCTCTCTGCCTCACTGCCAACAAGTCGGGAGATTCATCCTATTTACCTTTTCTTTGGGTGTGTTGCTGCAACTAAAACGAAGTCAATGCTGCAGCTCTGTAATGGCAACTGTTACTTGCTTGATTGGATTGCAATTCGGGCATGTTATCATACATTTTAAGGTGATGGATGGTCTTCTCTTCAATCTGTTCTTGTATGAAGAATCACTGTGTGTGTCAATGTTCAACACTCTTGAACTAAATGCAGGTTCACAAGGATAGAGTAATCCAGTGGATGGTTCCTTCCTTCTGCCTGTTAGCATTAGCCTTTTCACTGGACTTATTCGGTATCCACCAAGATTACCCCTTCGTCTTCTTCTTCTTCTTCACGTCAATTTGGTTCATGTCTTGCTTTCATCTTTGTTGTAGGAATGCATATGAACAAACCTCTATACACAGTGAGTTACACATGCGTCACTGCTGGAGCTGCTGGAGTGCTATTTACTGCAGTGTATCTGCTGGTTGGACATCCATAACCTTTTTCTTCTTTGACATGGCCATATGCATCTGCGACACTGCTCAGACTTCAACATTCTCGATGTCGACAGGTTGATGTCTATGGCTACAGGAGGCCAGTGTTGGCCATGGAATGGTTGGGGATGCATGCGCTCATGGTCTACCTTCTAATAGGTTGCAACATCTTGCCAGTTTTCATCCAGGGGTTCTACTGGAGGGAGCCTCAGAACAATCTCGTGAGTAAACCTACTAATCTGATGAACCCTTCCACTGATGCTAAACACAACCTCTGATGTCTCTGTTTCCAAAACAGTTGAAGGTCATTGGCATTTCCTAACTATTGCGGAGGATTATGGTGAGGCATGCACGTAGTGGCCTCGTCTTCATCGATTGCTCTGTGCAGAGGAGGTCACAAGCATGTCTCGAGAGACTGCTGCAATGGTGGAGAGGCTTACTCGCCAATTATGCGAAAAGGTGGTTAAGTTGCAGACCACAGAATCTGATTTGAATGCATGCAGTACGTAATGTGTATACCAATGTCAGAGGAAGGAGTTATGGGTCTCCATCTTTTCTGCTATGTATTGATCTCTTTTAGGGATTCTAACCTGAAAGTATATTTGTCAGTAAGACTCATTGATCTAATTCAAGGTTTATGAAACAGGATAATACGATGCAGTCATCATATGGTCATGTAAAACCAGTTTGAGTTCCTGACATATAGTACCCCTTTTCAGATCCATCAAAGAGAAAATAGCGTGGCAGCAGGGCATCATGCAAACCTGAATCCAAATCATGGAAACCTGAGTTCCACACTTTTACTGATTGATTCATCAAATGTTGGAATAGACAGAATTGATGCTTGGAATGATTTGAAGTAGCATACAGACAGCTAAACTATTCTAGCACTAAAACATCAGAACCATGAATCACACTTGGCCCAATTGACGACTCCCTCCCACACATCTCTTGACTATGTTGAAATACCCCGGCCGGGCATGAAAAAATAGGCATAAATAAATTTCTAGAATCACATAAAACCACGCCACAAATGTATCGACATTTAGGAAATGGATGATCATCATCAGAATCTTTTACTAGCATTCACCGAGTGCAATTAGTTGGTCCACAACGTTGGGGTCAGCAAGCGTACTGGTATCTCCAAGCTCATCCAGCTGCCCGGATGCAATTTTCCGTAGAATCCTTCTCATGATCTTTCCGCTCCTCGTCTTTGGCAGTGCGGGTGCCCAGTGAATTTTGTCTGGGGCAGCAAATGCACCGATCTGAAGAGGAATTCCTTTAGTTAGTACAATGGACAAATGAGCTCACTCGTTTTCGTGTCGAACACAATAATCCATTACAAAATTGATATGTAGTAGTTCTACCAAGATGATGATCTACATCCATATGTAATTGAGTGAACAACGTGATGCTATCATTGTCCAATGAATAGTAAAGCACAATCTTCTAAAAATGCCAATCAGACAGGCAATCAAGTATTTATTGTTTACTTGAACTTCAAACTCATTACTTTATACGCTAAGATGCAAAACGATGACAAGCTGATACTGGCACTTAATTCACCAAAAATTATCCTCTTTTTTTCAGAAAAGGTCTGTGAGATCCTTGTCATACTTGCAGAACTCCATCCATGGCAATGAAGAGTTAAGAATCCAAATTTAAAAGAATGGTTTAACTTCCATAACAAAGATAGAAAATGTAGAATTACAATTACTTGTTGAACCACAACTAAAACGGTATAGTTCTACAAACTAAACAAAAAATGGATGTTCTATAGAGCAACTGATACCATGATCAGGAAATAGACTTGATACTTCATCATCAATTGGTAAAAATACTGAATATATAAAATAACTTAATCATGCTTAAACTCCAAACACAAGCTATCAGCCAAATACTCTACAGGACTCCGAATCCTTTTTAAGTTAAATTAATGACTAGAAATGACTTTTATAGCCAACATTATTAAGACCCTTTCTTATGTGTCTTCCCTCATCTCTGTGCTTTTAACTCTCTGTCACCATATATATTATAATGGTTCAGCGATTCTTTACTACATCAGACTGAATACAAATTTAAGCCAGGAGAAAGAGGTCCTGCCTTGCCAAACAAGGGCATGCAGTTGAGTGGATGGAGCACAGATCTGAATCTAGAGTTTTTTAACTTGATACATGCACTAGCAGTAGGTCTAAACTAGTACTTTATCATGATATTGTATACTTATAGCCAGACTATTGGAGCTGGATTAAAACACGACATAAAGCTGAAAAATCAAGCCAATTCATTTAAGATGCCTGGTTAATCAGATAACTTTGATAAGATACTAACATCTCTAAGCAAAACACACCTGGTTTCTGACTGCCAAAATGAGGCTTTTCCGGATTCCTTCACTGTAAGAAACACCCTCCACTAGACTGACAAAAGCATAAATGCTCTGTCCTTTGATCTGAAAACAAGGAAGGTTATCGGATCAAATTTGACAGATGACCGATACTTACTGTCTAGAGTGGTACAGCCAGCACTGTCATACCTCATGTTCAACACCAACTACGGCAGCCTCTGCACAGTGGGGATGTGAGACCAGGGCAGATTCTACCTCGGCGGTGCCAATACGATGTCCACTGCAAAGAATTGATGTGCTATAATCTATCAAGCCCACAAGATTCAAGCAATAACCAAAATGTCGACATATGTCATGCTTTGATGAAGATATCTCCCACTGTAACAATATGGTAAGGATGTGTTAGTTTTAAAGTACCTCACATTAATGACATCATCAACTCTTCCAGTAAGCCAAAAGTAGCCATCCTTGTCCCTAACAAATCAACATGATAACAAAACATTATAATCATCAAAATCCAAGTTTTCCTTAATTGCATTGCATAGAGACCTTTTGTCAGAGTTGAAATATCTTGAATGCAAAATCATTTATTAAATGTATATTGGTGAATATGAAAGAGGAACTTTGGATCAGTTGATGCTCTGAAGAAAGTAACCTGCTGCATCCATCTCCAGTAAAATAATAACCAGCAAATGGTTTAAAATAGGTGGTTTGATATCTCTCATGATCACCATAAAGTGTACGGAATGCACCAGGCCATGACTTCTTGATGCAAAGATACCCACTGCATTCACCTTCTATCTCATTCCCTTTCTCATCAACTATGACTGGCTGCAGTACTTTCTCACAGTATTAGAAAACTAAAAAAGATATTTCACATTTACAACATGTATTTCCTTAAGTTGGTTGCATTAGTACATATCTGAATGAAAATTTATTATTGTCACATCAACACATACCTGAACTCCAAAGAAAGGAAAGGTAGCAGAACCAGGCTTCTGAGGCCAAGCACCAGGCAAAGGTGTAATCTGTATATAAATTATTCAAGATAAAACATTGTAGATTGACCAAGAACATTTAATATTAGGAACTGAACCCAAACTACCACATATGTTTTATACCAAAACAGCTACTGCAATTAGCAAATCCATGGACACAGGTATGGAGCATTCACTTACCATGAAGCCACCAGTTTCTGTTTGCCACCAGGTATCTGATATAGGGCATCGTGAATCCCCGACAACATTGTAAAACCACCTAGTAAATGTATATAAAACATTTAAGGAAGTTGTTAAATTGCAAAAGCAAAATGCAAAAAGCTAGCCTAAAAACAGTCAGGCAACCTCCATGCACTAGGATTAATTGGCTCCCCTACACTACCAAGAACACGCAGGGATTTTCGATGGTAGCGAGTGACGTACTGCATCAAAGCACCGAGGGGTCAATAAAAATTGATAAACAGATAATAGAATTGGTTATTCATAGCTCTCTCCAAGTAAGCCATAATATCATCTTAGGGCCAGTTTATTTGAGGAATATGTATTAAGAGATTAAGTATGTTGTTCCATACCAAAAAAAGAAAAGTTATACCATTCTTTTTGTTTTGTAAGTACGTCAGAAAAAAAAAAAGCATTACCTTTTTTGCATCGAACAAGATTAGGAATGGACAATTTAAAGGAAGAGCTAACTATATCATTTTGGTAGAATAGGTTATTTTGTTGGCAACAACAATTAACCCGATAAGTAAAGCAACAATTGACCCGATAAACATATGCCTTTGGCTAGTACTATGATAGGGTTATTTGGCAGGTTATTGCAGGATAAGTTCATGTCCCACCACAAGATTAACAACCAAACAACCCCTTAATCTATCACTAAATAATGGATACACATGAAAAGGTGTGCCTCATGAAGGTGAATTAAACAAAGAAGGGCTTCTGGAATGCAATTTATAAAGCTATAGTGCTGGTGAAATAATGCCAGGATGTTACAAGGAAACACATGCACAGTAGATGGCAATGGTTTAAGGTCCAAGAATTCCATAAGACAATTTAAGGTGAGAGGTCTTGGCAAGGAAGACTTGTTCAAATGAGAACCAATGAAATCCTCAGGAACCTGTAGTTTGTATTGCATGCACAAACAAGTCAAGGATATGCATAAGGGATGAAACTTGTTTGATATGTGACAAGGCACATCTTTAGTGTACTTGAGACAAATGTAGCATCCACTGGAACAGGTGCTGAAAACATAAATCATTCTTCACATTCTGAAACTAAGCAGATATCAGCATATATTGCGAACAGGAGATGAAACAGTTCAAATTGAAACTAGGCAAGAAAACTGCAATGATTATGAAGGAAATATATGAAGACTCATACCTCATCACCTTCACGCATTAGGGAACGCACTAGCGTTGGGGCTGTGTAAAATAATGTCACCTTGTATTTATCAACAATATCCCAACATCGTCCAGAGTTGGGATAGTTTGGGGCCTACAGGTATCATTCACAAGGTATTACCAAGATAAAAATATTTTATTGACATGAAAAAAGAAAAAGAATCCTGACAAACAAAACATCTATTACAAAATTATATACGAAGGACAAGGGAAAAAAAAGTTGAGTTTTATTTATCTGTCAATTTGCTGAATGCAACAATATAAAAATCAGAATTCTGAATGTTGTTGTCAGAAAGCACATTTAAACATTGTTAATGTTCAAGGAAGAGACATTTTCAGATCGTTACCCCTTCAAATACCACAACAGTAGCTCCATTCAAAAGAGGGCCATATGTAACATAGCTGTGTCCTGTTATCCAGCCACAATCGGCAGTGCACCTGAGTTTGGAGAATAAATGATATGAAGGCATTGCAGAACAGGTAAGTTTTACAGAAATGACTTAAAACACATTCTGGAACAACCCGTGACCACATAAACACCAGCATACCAATATATATCTGATGGCTTATGGTCGAATGCATACTTAAATGTTGTTGCAGTATATACCATATATCCCCCAGTTGTATGTAGAACTCCCTGCATATTGAAGCATAAGTATCCATCACTTATCAATCAAAGAATTAATAAAAAAAATAAAATCAAGAAATATCTGTAACCTTTGGTTTTCCAGTGCTACCACTTGTGTACAGGAGAAATAGTGGATCTTCTGCATCAACCCATTCCACAGCACACTTTGTCGGAAATTGTGGGACTACATCCTGAATATTGCAACATTGAATGCAAATTAAAGATGTAATCAAGATACTAGTTCTATTGCTAGTGTTCAACGGCAGAGATCCAATCATATAACTAAAAGTTCCATCTGCGATATGCCAGCACTGAACAAATTATTGGACTAACCTGCCACCATACATCTCTTCCCTCCTGCCACTTCGTATCTTCTCTCTTCATAGCTGACTGGTTTTCAAAAGTCAAACACAGGCCTGTTTAACCAGGAGGAAAAAAGAAGTAATCAGATCGTTCAAATGTGAACAATGCAGAAGTAGATAGAAAAAGCTGACAATAGAAAAAAGATCCGGTTCTGCGACATGTAAAGATGTTTTATCATACTACAAGTGAACTTTATGATTTCATATGGAGAAGTTTAGTGACCATTAAGAAAATGTGAGAATGTCGTGCTCCGTCTATCTCTAATTCTGCATAAACTAGTTGATTAGCATATATTTAATATTCCACATATATATCATCCAAAAAATAAAAAACAAATCAAAAGAAAATTAAATAAATTAAAAAATAAAAATCAAATATGAATGTAAGTCGTCAAGGATGAAAAAGGACTGCCTACATTCAGAGGCAGATAATTCAATGGTCTACAATGATATATGCATATTGTTCAATAATATGTTAAAACTGATCATTGCAAAAACTAACATACCTACAGGGACTCCACTTTTGACAGATTCATTGATAGCGCTGTCAACTATGTCTTTGAGATGGATGGCTTTGGGGCCTCTCCTCACAGCATTACATGTTATTACAACCTTGGGTTTGCAGTCAATGATCCTTTGTGCAAGGGATTCAGCAGAGAAGCCCGCAAATACAACCTGAGCAGAGCTTGTAAACATCTCACTTGTTAAATCTGATCTCGACAACACAGATCTGACAAGAAAATTCACCAGCTTACCGAGTGGACCGCACCAATACGGGCACACGCTAACATTGAGATCAACAACTCCATCAGCATAGGGAGGTAGATCACCACTGCGTCTCCTTTGCGAACGCCAACATGTTTCAAGTAATTGGCAAGCTATCGCAGAATAATTATATGATCAATTAAACAACAAAAACTCATGGTTCTTTAAATTCAATTTGGAATGGGTCGAAGCATACCTGGCAAACCTTCTCCAACAGCTCAGCATATGTTAGCTGCTCATCGTCACCAGGTTCGTTGCCTTCCCAGTAGATAGCAACTTTTCCACCATTCCCTGCCTCAATGTTCCGATCCAAAGCATTGTAGCTTATGTTCGTACTGGCTCCTTTGAACCACTGCGATCAGCGATAGTACTACACGAATTCAGCGTCCTGTGCAGATCATCATTTCGAATAGATCAAGCTTACACATTAAACAACCGACCTCAAACTTAACGGTCCCCTTCCTCACATCAATGTTCTCGTTGTAGACCTCCGGATCCCATTTCTCCTTCCAGTAGAACTGGGAAGCGATCTCAGACCAGAATCCGGCAGGATCTTGAATCGACCGCTCATACATTTTTCGATACTAATGATTTACGAAATCAATGCAGAGATCATAAGCAAATTAATCAATTGAAGAAAACAACATTGGCTAACATTGCAAGTAATGGAATCTTTTCTTATGGAAGCAATGGAATCTTCAACAAAAGCCAGATCTTTTGTTGAAGATTCCATTGCTTCCACGAGAGTTCAGATCAGGGGCTCTGAAGACACGGAACGCACCTGTTCGGGGGAGGAGACGAGAGCCTGACGAGAAAAGTCCTGGGAGGGGAAGACGAGATCGTTCTCCTCGGAGGCGAGGGTCTCGCCGAGGATGACGGCGTTGAGGTGGGAGATCTTGCCAGCTCCGGAGGGCAGCTGGGCCATCGACTCCACGTGCCGGAGGTGGTCCGAGGACGCGAAACTCCGCCGCGGAGACGCCGTCGTGGCCTCACCCGTCGTCATCCCGAAATAGTGACGCCGTCCACAGCCGCCTCGGCGGAGACCAAAGGTGGTAATGCGGAAGCGGCGGCGGAGAGTTTCGAGGCCGGAACGCAAGGACAGAGATGTCGTCGCCGAGATCTGAGACGACGTCTGTATTATAAGATGCGCATATTCATATTACCAATTAATAATTGTAGAGATGATTAAATAAAAATCTTTTTTTTTGACATAAATATCCTTATGAAGTTTGGAAATAAAATATCTTTCCATTATAAATTGTTAATATATAATGAATGATCCATCCATCAAGAATCAAGAGATTGATTCTCCATCTCTAACATCTATCCGTAAAATCTAGGACGACCATTCCAAACTATCCTGTACGTTATTAGACCGCATTCCAGTGAAGGCATGCATTATCAATCAGAACGGGAAGAAGGAAAAGTCAAGAGGGATTTGGGGATGATCATCGCATGGCTTTGGACCAATAAATGTTAGGTAGAAATCTTGGATTACGGTGTGCAACGGAATGGGTTGGTGGCTAAACAAGTGGACTGACTTATGTTGGTGAAGAAATTAATGGCAAAAGACGGCCGAAGATACGTTGACCACTGTTTTATTCGGTATTTATTGCCCTGCGTGGCATCCACGGAGTTCAGATTCCTACGGACCACTCTGAATCCGAGCTCGTCATCTTGCCTGTACCAGTACGGTTCGACGTTTCTTGGATCTCACGTACGTATTATTATTGTAATAGATTTCGTAGCTTTTCAGATCGGATCTATGACGGTGTTTCAATTGAATAAGGAGAATCCGTCCATATAGTCGACATTTCAGATTCACGTATATTATTTATTATCCAATATTAATCTAGAAATCATATGAGAAATAACCATTTTAATCTATCCAAAATAAAAATCCATGTCAGAAATCTCGAGTCAGATGTTGGATTATGGAGTCGCAACTAACGTCGTTTGGTAGACCAAAAGTGACGTACTCGATTTGCCAGAGTCGTAAAACTGACTGCATCAGGCTTGTCGTCGCTTTCCACCTACCTCAAAGTAGTAGGTAGATCTGAAAACCTTCAACCACTCATCAGATATAATCTTATCTTCCATTATGCAGATCTAAAATGGATGATATAGCAATAAATAATTTTAGAAAAATTTCCAGAATAATAACCTTTCAGATAAAGTCAGGTATTCATGCCAATCAACTAGAACTAAACAATAGCATAAGCACTTACCACTTGCAATGTCCACCTCAACGTCAGGATCCATGAAACCCAAAAGACAACCCGAAAGAACTGCTTGTACGAGTAATAAGACATCAAGATCTGTCTTTTGACTCGGTCGGGAACCTGCTCAACAATTCATCAACTCCCAGGAAACTTGGTAAGCAATAAGACAGGTTTATAATGCCTCTGGGCAATTCATAAACTGGCCCAGGTGCATATCATGCGTGCAATCCAAAAATAAGTATTTGTCCATCATTCTATCGAAGCAACGAATGACGATTTGCTTTTTTCGTACTCCACTTAACATAAATGGCACAATCTACTTCCATCCAGATGATCCAAAATGAGAAAACAACAGAGTGAAAGGAGCCAGAATTTATCTGGGTGAATATATTCTCTATGAAGCTTGATTTTCGTCAGCAGCTGCTTCAAATGTCTCCCCAGGCACCAGTTCTGGGACATCATCATCATCATCATTATCATTATCCTGTTTGGCAGCGGCACCAGTGCCAGGTGCATGTTTCTGCAAGTGTTCTGCAAGCCTCTTCAGGTTCTCTAAGTTATCAGGGCCTGAAGAAAAGAATATCAACAGTAAGTCATAAAATACAAAACAATCAGAAAAATATATAACCATTATAAATGCAAGCTACAAAGAGCAGTAATTGCATTGGCTATTTACCAATTCCATTGAAACAAATGCAAACAAAGTAGAAACAACTGCATACAATGAGTTGGTAGATGAAGAAAATTTGATAACCTTATCATTCAACAATTTGGAAGTAAACATAGTAAACATGGAACAAAATGATGCGGAAAAATTAGACATTAGATATATAAATATTGAAGTTCTGGAGCATATGCGTTTGCAAATTAGAAGATTAGCAATGACAAAAAGGTCATGATGGAATAACATAATGTTCAAAGTAATATCATCAGTAAGTCATACAATACAAAACAATCATAAAAATATGAAACCTTTAAAAGTGCAAGCTACCAAGAGCAGTAATTGCATTAGCTATTCACCAATTCCATGTAAACAAATGCAAACAAAGTAAAACCGATGGCATACGAGTTAGTAGATGAAAAAAAATTGACAACCTTAGCACTCAACATTTTGGAAGTAAACATGGAACAAAATGGTGCAGGAAGATTAGACATGAGAGAAATAAATCTCGCAGCAATGGTGCATGTGCATTTGCAAATTAGCAGATTATCAATAACAGAGAGATCATGATGAAGGCCAAACTAATAAGGGCACTAAACAGCAAATAAGAGCTTATGGAAGTAAAAGTACCAAGTTGGTTAATGATCCCAGGTAGCACATCCTGAAGTTCTGTCAAACAGAAAATGCAGTGTATGAGATGTATCAACTCAAGAATCCAGGTATGGAATTCGATAAAATCCAAAATCAAATTGTTATAAATTATATTGTTAACATTGTTATTCAAGATCATAATATTCTGATAGTTATTCATGAAATTACATACTTTTTGTCTGAGGAGAGCCACTGACAACCCATGTATTGGCTGCAATGGAAGCTTGGACTGCAAAAAAAAGGAAAAGGAAAAAAAATGAGTAGCTCCTTTAGCATATATATTAGTGTTTCATTTTATGCATATGATGTTCTTTACCCTTCGGATTAACGAACTGAATAACGAGATCATCCTTAAAAATATTCACTTCTTCTATAGCAGGAATGACATTAACGCCTATTCTTTTCAGTGTGCTCTGCAGCCTTTTGTCATCTGTTGTTGTAGTCTTGTGAACTGCCTTCTTCTTCCTGATCAAAATGCAGGTATCAGATTAAGGCATTTATAGTGTGTGCTCCAGTAATTAACATTACAAATCACACATTTGCAAAAGTTGTACCCTCCAATTTTAACAATAAACAACCAACTAATCAAGGCACTATTATTCGTAAGAAGGCAATAGAACAATTTTGAACCTGCGCATACTGCCCTTTCCACCAGTGCGAACAGCACCAGCCATCTTCATAAGCTTCTCCACATTCATCTGCACAGGAAAGAAACATCAAATGGAATTAGAAACTAGAAAGTACTGTAGTTAAGCACAGGTGAAAACATTATAATCTGATAAAAGATTTTAGTACTTAGCACCAGCAAACAAAAGCAAATAACTAATGAAAGCTGCAATGATACAACACAACAAGGCAAAATGTGCAATCTATCTATTTAATTTCGCTTGGAATTACATCAAATATTGAGTTTCTCCAACATTTTGAAGAGTTATCATAGCAAACTCCAATTCTTGTAAACCATAACCAAAATCCCATTGTAGCTTTTTATTTACAGGATTAGATATTTCACATGTATAAAACCTCATTTGAGCATGGGCACATCAGATAGGTCCCATATGCATAAAAGGAGATAAGTTTTGGATCTTTTTCACCAAGGACTGATGTCTTCAGATATCTCATAATAACAGATCACTTTCAGAGTGTGAGATATCAGGCACCAAATAGCCCAAAAATACTACAATCTGCACATCAAAAAACATAAGGGTTTAATTCTGTTGATATATCGTGTAACAGGGAAGAAAGACAACTGGTCTATTTCCTAGTCCTCAAAACGTTCACAATTGCAATATGCAACTCTGCAGATAACAGCTGCAGATTTTCTGCTATTCTCCTTTCACGAACCGAGCCTGATGTCCGCTACCATTGCATCCAAAAATTCTTAACCCGAAAGGCACAAATCTCAAGTTGCCGAATCTCAAAGCTCTCAACATCGACAACTTGAAGGTAATGTTTATTCACAACAGGGTCTGGATGTTAACTAGCGATTTCAGAGTTGTCATAAACAGCTCATATATGAGTTTTCTATAAGAATAACATTCATAACAACTCCGTTTGCATCATCCTATTAGATCAAAAGGACGAGGATCTCTGCTGCTACCTCTTCACTATTCTTATACACTACCAACGCCTAAAAGCTGAAGACATATATCTGTTGCAAAAACAATAATTTGGTGGATCATCAAGAACCTACCGCAATAAACTCGAAAGACGCTTTACCGCAACAGGCCCATACACAAGATAGAATGGTCATTAGAGGAGCACCAACCATCTAGGATCCAACATCTCGATAGAGCTTGTACTCAGAGGTAGCAAAAAAGTAAGCATCATAAATGAACAGATAAAGATCAGCATAGATCTCCCATCTACAAGATGACATCAAAAATAGTAACCCTAAAAGAAAGGATGCCACCAAAACCAAAAACCAAATTTCAAGCCCAATCAGAATCATTTCCGGAATGTCTACGTACTCTGCAACATCGAGTGTAACAGGTAAAACCCCTAAACCCTAATCTTTCCCGAACGGCTAAATACCACTGCAACATCGAGGGAAACAGGAGAAACCCCTAAACCCTAATCGACGAGGAACCCCCGAGTTTTCTGGAAGCACATGAACCTAGCGGCATGAGTGGATTTATGATGGATCACGGGAATTACCTTTGCAACGGGGAGAGGGAATTACGCGAAGGAAGAAAGAGGGGGAGGGCGAGGAGGAGAACGCCGACGCCGCAGCTTTCGCTTCGAGGAATGATAAGGGTAGAGCGGGTAGAGTATATTTGCGGTATCGCTCGATAAATTACCTTCGTGCCCCCAAAACTTGCTGAGAATTACCGCCTTGATATATCTCATTTGAATCTAATACCAAATTATCGACCCCCAAATAGAAAGTGAGAAAACTGATGATGATCTAATTTAGAATTAAGAATATTAAGCCGTTTAACTATAAATTCACCAAATCTATGAATCAATTTTTTGAATGGGTCGGATTGTAATAACCGTGCTATTTTAATTGGTTTGTATTTATCCTTTGTAATTAATATATGAATACTATGCATCTATAATAATTAATATGAAGGAAATCTCATAATCACTAACATTACAACACCAGAAAAGGAGAGCCGAGGAGTATGATGATGCAATCCCACCATGGAATGAAGCTATACTTACCACCAATCATCAAGCTCCAAGGCGAAGCCGAAGCCCATGTCTACGGTGATGTGATGAAGGAGCTCTTCCATCCATACATTGCCGGATGAGCTATCCAAAATCTCATCTCCTCCTCGCCTCTCGATTCCCTCATGCGTCCATGCACCACAACCTGCCCTCTCTTCCTATCTTCCCCGCTTATAAGCTCTCGTGCTGTTGCTGCCGCCGCCGCCGCCGCTGCCGCTTCTGTTCTCCCGCTCTGTTCCAATGGCTTCGGCGACTCTCACGGCGGCCAATGCCTGTCTTCAGGTGGGGTCCTCCCTTCTTGCTTCAGCTCTAACGTTAAGCGTAGACAACTGATAGTGGTTCTGTTTGGCTGTGGCGGCAGGCGAGCGGCAAGGGGTTCTCTGACTTCTCCGGACTGAGGAGTGCTTCCTGTTCCATTCCCTTGCGAAAGATCCACTCCTCTGATGACTTCCTCTCCACCGTCGCCTTTAGAACCGCCGCGGTGAGCTGCTCGTGGTTTTTAATGGGCTGTAAACACCAATAGGCTAAATCCAAAAGTGTGCATTGGGCCAAACATGAGATCTTCATTGGGCTGTTTCGGCCCTGAACATGCACTTTCTCTTATCCGGAAGCCTGACGTGGTTGTGGGGTCTTCGGGTGGCGCTGCTTCACCCCTGGGTGGTCGAGCGGGCGGCGCAGGTGAGCAGCAGTGGCGGGTACCGAAAGGGCGCGGCGGAGGCGAAGATAAAGGTGGCGATCAATGGGTTCGGCCGCATCGGGCGCAACTTCCTGCGGTGCTGGCACGGGCGCAAGGACTCGCCCCTGGACGTGGTGGCGATCAACGACACCGGAGGCATCAAGCAGGCCTCCCACCTCCTCAAGTACGACTCCACCCTCGGCATCTTCGAGGCCGACGTCAAGCCCGAGGGCCAGTCCGCCATCTCCGTCGACGGCAAGGTCATCAAGGTCGTCTCCAACCGCAACCCCCTCGACCTTCCCTGGGGGTACGTGCACGCCCATGACACTTCCCTCGAGTCCCGCCGCGTAGCATCTCGAATCCAACTAAATCTGTTCGGGTTGTAGGGAGCTGGGCGTGGATTTGGTGATCGAGGGGACGGGGGTGTTCGTGGACAGAGAAGGAGCAGGGAAGCACATCCAGGCCGGCGCCAAGAAGGTGCTCATCACCGCCCCGGGCAAAGGCGACATCCCCACCTACGTGGTGGGCGTCAACGCCGATACGTACAACCCCGATGAGCCCATCATCAGCAACGCCTCCTGCACCACCAACTGCCTCGCCCCCTTCGTCAAGGTCCTCGACCAGAAGTTTGGTGAGCATCGCATCTTTGTTTACCTCTGAGATTTTAATCGAGCTTTGCAATTTGTTTCTATCTGCCATATGAATAGACTGCTGAACACAACTTTCTATAGAACAAAAACCAACTTGCTATTTTCTCATTATGATCTGTTACTTGAATTCATAGGTTAATAATCTTTGTGACCAAACCAATCTCGAACGTTGACTTGCATTTCCTTTGTTAGTAAGTCAAACTTAGTCTCTTTGTAACACATTACTTCCAATTCTGTCTCATGCACATCAGATATATATATACAAAGAAAATGACATAGTCATCTGATGAACTCCTGTAGATGGTGTACTTGAGATCGAAAAATGCAATACTGGCGAGATCTCCAAGCTGATTGCATTCGACTTCGTTTTTGTGATCTTCATGTGGATGTCGATGTGGGATTCACAGTTGCTGTTCGATCTTTGAAGTGCAGCTGATATATAGATGCAAGTGTTAAGATTTGGTATCTACAGGTTTTCCTGTTGCAGAGTAACGTAACCCCATGAATCGACAGGAATCATCAAGGGAACGATGACCACCACCCACTCCTACACCGGCGACCAAAGGCTGCTCGACGCGAGCCACCGTGACCTGCGACGTGCGCGAGCTGCTGCCCTAAACATAGTCCCGACCTCCACAGGCGCCGCCAAGGCCGTGGCCCTCGTCCTCCCTTCCCTTAAGGGCAAGCTCAACGGGATCGCCCTCCGCGTCCCAACCCCAAATGTCTCGGTCGTTGACCTTGTCGTCCAAGTATCCAGGAAGACTCTGGCGGAGGAGGTCAACGCTGCTTTCCGGAACGCTGCAGAGAAGGAGCTGAACGGCATCCTCTCCGTCTGCGACGAGCCTCTCGTATCCGTGGACTTCCGCTGCTCCGACGTGTCGTCGACCGTTGATTCGTCACTGACCATGGTGATGGGCGATGACATGGTGAAAGTGATCGCATGGTATGACAACGAATGGGGCTACTCACAGAGGGTGGTCGACTTGGCTGACATCGTAGCCAACCAGTGGAAGTGATCGGGAAGCATCAGAGAGGACGATTAAGTTTGTAACCTTTCTGTTTCTTCTTCTTCGTCGTCTCAAAATTTCTGCTCTTCTAAACACAGTCACCCAAAAATCGATCTGTTCTCAATCTTTTGGTATATTATCCACTTCTGCTATCAGCAATATATATATCGTGTAAATTTCATGTGGTTTTCGTGTTCTTCTTTAGAAGGCAGAGAATAGTCGCATTCAGTTGTATATGTTCAAAGAAGACCCAATATATGTTCTCAGAAGTAAGCCCATCAAACACATCAGCCCAATTCTATGAACACAAACTGGTAGAGAGATGTTGATTCTGGTTCTCTGTTGTGCAGCCCAATCAATCCAATGCAGCTTTGATCTTTAAACTCAGAGAGTTTAGCACTAATTCATGAAAATATTGAGACCTATATGTCATTAGGGAAACCATAATTAATGTGCTGTTAACCATGCATATCAAGACCTATATGTCGGTGTGTAGCGTGCCACCGACGGCAAGTCCGGCAACGATGGCCGCATGGCTCGTCTTCTTCGTGGAAGTCTGATTCATATCAACCCCACCGACCAATGTTATTAATCTTTGCAGAATTTTGTACAGTTTTAAGAGCCCTCATGGACCATCTCTCTCTCGTAGGATCAGCTGCTGCCTCCAATCGTGACCTTGGAGATGGTGGTCCCTGGCATCAGCGTTTCGTGCAGGCAGGCGGCCCATTTATTGCGATCTAATCACGCAACCTTCCAACTGTTGTGGGTTGGGGAGTCGTCCCTCTTCTCCCAATACAGCACCTCCTCTTCCTCTGGTGCTGCAGCTGCAGCTGTGGCCCGTCTTCCCGGCTACCGTCCAAACGACTCTTTATAGGTAGCACGTCTGTGTTGTCCGCTCTCCGTGAGCTTGCATCTTATCCTAATTTATCCTGATGACCCGTTTCCATCAATGTTTTCTCCCCTGTAGCTCATGGGATCCATGGAGTTTACCCCTGTCTCCCGTTCTTTTATTATGCTGGGTGTCAGAATGTGAATAGGTACAAGTACTGGTGGGGATTATAATTTGCAGGAGGGAGACAAGAGACGGGACGCAGTTTGGTCCCGATCGACTCTAATGCATTTATTCTCCGGTTAAAGAGTTAGCATCGATGGAGAGAGCACATCGACGATGAGGCCAGACAAGTCCGGCTGATTGAACGCCGAGTAGTCAGAGGACCGATGGCTTCTGCTGAATGATTATTCATGAGGGAGATGAATGCGTTCAGGGACAGTACTGCTTGGCATGCACGCTGCTCCCATTATGGCCACTTGAAGAAGAGTGGCGAAAAGGTTCCTCCTCCGTCACATGCACACATTTGTCTTCCTGTAGAAAAAGCGCATCCTATCTTACTTCTCCTTCCTCCTCCTACTCCTTCAGCATTTGACCTAGTTACTGCGTGGAAGCCGAGGGTAGATAGACCAGCTCTGTTTTCTACAAGATGCATCTTCGAAATCGAAAACCCTACGTGCACTCCAAATCTCTTCTCGTGTCTTGCTTTCTCTTTGACCAATGGATCATCATGATACCCGATCTAAGGATTCATATAAAATGTTCTGCACATGGACGGACACCACCCTGTATCAGCTCAGGATCAGATCATCAGGCGTGAAGCCATGTTCTGACAAGAAATGTTGGGTGGCTCATAAGGTCTGATGCTTCAAATCTAAACAAAATTTCATGACATGATCATGGAGAGGACCAAGAAATGCTTCGTAAGAAGTGTGGTGATCTAAGAGGAAGCTGCCTTGAAGGCACCAGAAAGGCATCCCTGGCTCCCCAGATGAGTGTTCTCATCCAAAGAAATAAGAAAAGGTCCACTGAGACGGAGACATCTCGCAAGCCAATGCAAGTAAAACTCAGAGACATTGGGAGGGGAGGAAAAGTCACCAACTTTTTTTGGTGGACAAGGTTGTGAGATTCGAGGGAGACCTATTGCATTAAATTTTGGAGCCTTGTTGGTAGAGCTACCCAAGTGGATCGAGGAGGCAATAAAGAAAAGCCAGCACACTGGCCTAAGATTCAGTGGACAGAAACCTTGGAGAAGCTACAGAGCATGGAGCAAGACAGGTCAACTGATGTCCATGTTCAAATAACCTCAGCCAGACCCCACCATGCACACCAGACCAAGCCAAAATCGTTGATAGGGCCGATGGATATTGTAGTGTTTTCAGACATTTTAATTATATTTAAATTCATTAAATATAATTCATTAAATATAATCTTAATTAAATTAAAAATTGAGATGAAGATTATTATGATTGATAAACATTTTTAAGAATTCTAATTATATTTAAAATTAGTTGATAGAATTTTATTTAAATTAAAAGTTTTAAAAAAAGGATCGAGAGAGAGAGAGAGTTATTTAGAAAAATCATATTTTAAGAGAAATAAATAGTTAATTTTATATATTTAAAATTTTATTTTTATAAGTGAAAAATAAAAATGTTTATGACTCTTAGTCGATCTTTTTCTCTCGCTCTCTAACTGCGGCACTGACGCCCCACCCACTGAGGCCGAGATCAGAACTGTTCACCTGTCTTCGTCTCAACGCATCTATCTCAATTCCCCATGGCGGAGGCTGTCCAAACCTTGTCCACATCCACTTTGTAACCCGCTCGGCTTCGGTCAATTACCGCTGCTTTATTCCGCCATGGAAACAGCCAGAAGAGTGTCGGACGAAAGAGCAAGGTGCTTCTTTAATCTACTGTCACAAGGACACTGAGAGGGCCGGTAAAGATAAGGAAGGAAGAGGTGATGGCCTGCCTTTTTCTCCACCGAACCCGGGGACAAGAGGAAGAAGAGTAGGTGGGCTTAATGGTTTCACCACTTCACATGCCATGGGCCATTACTCCAGTGGAAAATGACAGAAAGCCAGCGTATGGATGGGCAAAGGAAACAGGGTTCAGTAGGGTAAAGCAGGGCATGTGAGAGAGAGCTTTGCCGGTGGCATCTGATGCCATCGATGAGATACATGTCGCTTTTCCTTTTGCCCTGCTCCGTAACCTTCGAGCTCAACGGAGAAGCCACGAAGACGAGACGAGGAAAAGGAAAAGGAAGCTTGAAATCATGGAGGCATCCACGGATGCTGTCAAATCCCTGCTCCCACTGCAGCCACTTTGCCACAGGGCTTCCGAAAGGCTTCTGCACAGTCATTGACCGTAACTTTACGTGGATATCTTTCGTCAGTGTTCACAAGGAGATCGAACGTCTACAGTCCAAAACAATCCACAGCGTGAGTAATAATTGCCAACGCGATTCCAGTACCACTCAATTTTTACGAGACCGTGCTGTACTGTGCGCCAGTAAACGTAGGTCAGAACAATCGACCTGTGAGTTCGAGCAGTGTGTACCCAAATCTTCATGTCCAGTACATGACATTAATTGTGGCTGGAAGAAGGCATTCGCGCAAGGCGTGTGAAGTGAATGAAACCAGCAGCCCGTGTTGGCTACGATCTCACTGTTGTTTTATGTTTCATGTGCGACATGTACCGGTAGCCACTTATGGCATCCGTCCATGTCCACCCAAAGCTTAATTCCTCTTAAGTTTCGCCGTTGCGAAGAGAAGAAAAGCCTCCTTCTACGCACAGGGTTTGAAGGTAACTTCCAGCTGCAAGATGAGGATAACTAGACGCAGAGGGATGATCTGTTCGGGACATCTCTGCCACCTAAGTCACCACCACCTCCACCATCCCCTGCTTTGATCGATGCTCCCTCCATCCACCAAAAGCTAAAAACAAAAGAGGGAGTGGAAATAATCGATGGCATGAGGTGGAGAAGTCCTCCTCCTTGATTGTCTAAAAAGATACATATAGCGGCAGAGTGCATTGCATCTTCTCGATCGGTTGGCCTGCAAAGCTTAGCCATGACGTTAAGCATCCATTACCTATTCATCAAATCACATGAGGCAGCATCACCATGATAAACAATACAATACTGCCGCTCCTGGTGTTCCTCCCATGTCATTATTCTCTCCTACAAAGCCTATATAGTACACAGACCGAGAGGGGCTCCACGAGATCTTTCCTTTTCCCTTGCATGCTCTGCTACACCTCTTTGCCTCTTTAATTAATGGAGTCATCTAACTGATAAATAATATTAAACTGTAGGCAGTGAATATGAAGAGAGGAAACAATGTGAAGTATCTTTGCTATAGTAGATCTGACCAGGTTTGACAAGCCAAAGGAATCCTCCAGCATTAATTCTCTGATCTTCCTCGCTTTAGAACGAGCATTGAGGAAGGGTAAAGATCTTACTTTGCAGACAAGAAATTTAAGGCAGTCATTAATTTGGTGAGGAGGAAACCACAGAAAATAATGCGAAATCTATACCATGAAACAAATCCATTTGTTCAGTCAACTCCCGGCGGCGAGCCTTACAAAGAAAGAAGGAAAGAGGAGGCCATCGAACGAAGAAATGTTTGTCTACGGCATAAAGATTTGAAGGCATGCGTTCTTGACGGTGCCGCAGCAAGGGCATGCGTGTGTTTTGGATTCGCAGCTCTTGCATAAGCAGAGGTGCTTGCAGGGGAGTAGCAGAACGCACACGTCGCCCTCGGCGCACGACTTGCATGCAGCCCGGGGCCACCGGCGGACCTCGTCAGTCGGTGCCGGCGCGGGGGCGATAGACTTCCGCCCCGTCGCCTCGACCGAGCGGCAGGACTGGGCGTCGTCGTCTGTGTCGCCGTAGCCCTCCTTGACCTGGGCGGCCGCAGCGTTACGGAGGAGGATCTGCTCGAGATCAGCCCGCAGGCTGGCGGCGATGATCTCGTTGTTTCTGGCCACAGCGAACCACATCTCGCCCTCCGTGGCCAACTGCCGCACCCTTTCCTCCAGCTCCGCGTTCTTCCGCCGCGCTTTCTCGAGCTCCGCCTCCTTCTCCCTCAACCTCTTTGCCGCACGCTGCTCCATGCCCCACAGCAGCGCCTTAAAATACTTCTTCCGCGCCTCTTCCACCCCACTCTGCAGCCGCTCGTTCTGCTAGCGATACGGATATGACGAGTTAGACACCGAGAAGACCAAACACGAATCAAACACATGCAAAAGGATAGAGCGCGCGGAACAGATCGATACAGTACCTGAAGGCGGATGAGGGAGTCGATCTCGACGCCGTGGTGAAAGATCTGGGAGACGAGGTTCATGGTAAGAGGGGACGCGGTCCGGCCGCTGGTGGAGGTACCGGCGGACTCGAGCAGGCGGCTCTGCTGACAGCCGGCGGCCGATGCCGTGATGTCGGGGTAGCAGATCGGGGACAAGACGGAGGCAAGGTTGCTGTCGTAGTCCGGGATAGGTTGCGGCATCACCATGGGCGGCTCCTCCAGCGGCCGCTTCCTCTTCCCGGAGGCGTTGCACGTAAGCTCGCTCTGGGGATCGCTGAACACAGTGGCATTGTTAATGCCGCCGAGGTGGCCGCCGTACAGCCCTACCGTATTACCCTGGTCCTGCAGCATCTGGAAATCTTCTATCACAAAGCTTCCGCCCCTGCAAACACACATATATACAACCAAAGGTAAGAGACAAAAGCCGAAACGCCTCGAATTATACGATCAACGTATTACGCAATAAAGCCTTCCTAAACCGCGCAGAGGTAGACAACATGCAAGATAAGGAATCCCATGCACGAAAGGAAGGAAGCGCTCGTGAGCAAGTAGAAGTAGGAAGGTAAGCTGAGCTCACCGGTTGCGGAAATCCGGGGAGAAAGCAAAACCGGAGGGATGCTGCGCTTGCACGGCCATATCCCTTTTCCGCACGTAACCAATCCAAAAATCTCGCCCTCCCACCACCACCACCACGCTGCTGCTCTGTTGGCACAGGAGGAGGACAGACTCGAGAGAGGAAGGCAAGGGCTGACGAAATGGCAAGAGGAAGGTGTTGCGGTGCACTATTTATAAGACGACATAACATGAGAGGGAGGAGTAAAGACGAGAGAGAACGGACAGATCAATTGTTTAATGACACAATTATTTACGCCCTAAAACTTCTCTTCGACTTCGCATCGATCGCGTGGACGATAGGCACTGAGAGTCGCACGGCGACGCGTGGGGGAGAGGCGGTCAAGAACCGACACTGACGACGAGGCGGACGAGATCGAGATGGAAGAAGGGAGAGAAGACGACGACGCCCTCGGTAAACGTGAAGGAAAAAAAAGGTGAAATCACAGGGAAGGGGAGACTAGAATTCATGGCTGCGTCTTTTTGTCAGGTTCATGCAGATGACATTGAACATCTCTTTTACCGCTCTGACCGTGCTGGAAAAGTCGGGGAAGAGTATTTGATTGGTTCTTCTTGTCTCGTTACACGGTGTGAACCAACGTTTGCTTGCATCAACGCGACAAAGTCAGTCTGTGGATGCTTAGCCGCGAATTTTCTACAAGTGACGGGAACATGTTTTGGACTGTTCTCCATATCGTCACAGTATTTTGCTCCACCTGTTCTTATTGTGCTTTGTTTGACGAATTGTCTCGCAATCATATTATATTGTGACTTCAAATTATAGTTGCCAGCTTGCCACAATGAATCCCACCATCGTCATCGCTTACCCTTATAGAAAGAAGTTATTATTATTCTTGCATGATTTATATTTAATTGTATTCAAAATGAAACATAATTTAGCTATCCAAATTTTCATGGATATCAAATTGTCAACTAATACATGAATCCAATAATTAAGGCGTGCAAGGCTTTGGTGCAAAAAAAGCAATTTACGTGTTAAAAAAGGCTACGAATAATAATAAAAAGGAAAATCAACTGTTTTTAGTCTGTGAAATTTATGATTAATTTCAAGTCAAATTAGTAAATCACTTATTGAGTCATTTTACCACTCATTTTATTAATTAAAGGAATGGAAGATATTATTTCTATTATGGTATATATATATATATATAGAGGACAACAATTAGAGGATGGCAACTCTGTGTGTACGGGTGAAGGTAATTGAAGTCGTGTGACAGAACACAGCCACGTCAACGTCACGTCGCCGGCGGGGGCACGTCCGTGCCTTGGCCACCACGGAATCGTGGCGGTGTTTGGGTCCGCGATCCCCAGCATCGCGGGCCCAGTGAGTGGTGGTCTAGGTGATGGATGGATGATGATGTTGTTTGCTGCTGCACCCATCACCAATCCTTTTAATCCTCTCGTTCTTTGACACCACTGCGTGATGATGATTAACGCTACGTATGTAATATAATAGAGAGAGAAAGAGAGGGTCAATCTCTCTTCACCGCGTACATATATTAACGCTTTCCTATCTACCGTTCGCCCTCGGTCATCACAAGTGCTGGCCATTGGCATCCTTGCATCTGCAGCGTACGAGGACAGTGTGGCAGTAGGGGCTGAGGGACCGGCCAAGAGGACCACGATCGGTGGTGCTCTTGTCCTCACCTTACAGTGGCAATTCCATCTCTATACCGCTGCAGTAACTGCAGCACGAAGGCGTTTAAAGATTAATTAATTAGTGATGTGAGAATCGCGACGACTGCTCGATGGCGACAACATAAAGCAATCCTGGAAGGAAGTATCAGTTCGCCTTCCTGTGAGTCGTGCAGCCAACGTTGTCGATCCATACATCATCCGGTCTGGAGGATCACGAAGTTTCACCAAATCGTCGTGTTCTCTCTCATAATTCTCCCGTCCACACGACATCAACATTGTTTATTCTGGGCGACAGCCTCTCACATCTCTCTCGGGGTGAATGGATCCATGGATAGCCATGGGGCTGCGTGACTTAGTGCCAGGGCTTTAATCTGTCGCCATCCTTTCCCCGTTGCATTCTTCCACAAATCTACCCGTCTCCTTTTTCTCCTTGCGCATCGATCGCGCCATCACTTGTGGACGACATGGCCTTCAAGATGTCGCTCACATGTACGTCTATAGATCTGTCCACCTCACCTGTCCCTTTCCTGTCTTAATTAATCCAACCCTGGACGTTGCTTACGCTTGCCAACTCCATAGCCCTTCCTTCCTCCTCCAAGCAAGAAAGAGTGCTACGACGTGGGAGTCGAATCTTCCAACGCAACTCAATTCAAGAAACATCACACGGAGATCCAACGGTTCATGGAAGGAAAATTACCTTGGTGTGACTTTGACATGAGGGGAGTTGGGGAATTCAGAGCGAAGTGGCCCTTTGTGTGGCTTGCAAGGGACTGAGTACCACATTGCATGGTCCAATGCCGTGAAGGCGAGATCAAGATTGACCTGGGGTAGAAGAAACATGGTTGTTCAAGCAATTAAGAAGGACCAGTTGTGATGACCACCACCCACCTTTAATTTTCATTTCTCCAACCCCTGAAAAGTTCTTCTTCTTCTTCATCATCTTCCTTTCTACTACCAAACGATGATGGTAGGCTCATGAAGCTAGCTGTGTGTTAGGTCCACTTACCAGTGCTTCTCGGACACTGTTCACAGCCATTGACTACAATATTCTATAGATCAAGTGTTGTAAGATTGCATGCTGGCTTGTTTAACAAGTGTTGGAGCACGTTGGGGTTGATAATTACATCGTGATGATTCGATTAAGATGGTTTGTCCAATCGTGTAAGCCTCTGCTTTGATCGCCATTTGG
Source organism: Musa acuminata AAA Group (assembly GCF_036884655.1). Classification (NCBI taxonomy): domain Eukaryota; kingdom Viridiplantae; phylum Streptophyta; class Magnoliopsida; order Zingiberales; family Musaceae; genus Musa; species Musa acuminata. The sequence goes on from NC_088354.1 coordinate 11,984,548, forward strand.
TGGGTTCGAGCACAATTAGAACACACCAAACAAGGACAGGTTTCCATGGGGATCAGCAGCCCTCCATGTGAAATATCTGTGAAGCACAAGATTGCATATATCCATGTCTTCCTTCTCAAATGAGTTGTGCTTTGCCTTCCACGGTCCGTTCTTGTCGTGCTCGGGCTGCTCTCGATTGAATATGACATACTTTACAGGAAGGATTAGAAGTGCATGCATGCATGCATGCATATAAGGTTTAAGCTTTTCTACAGGTATGATTTATGGATCAAGGAAAACAATCTCGAAGGGAGAGAAAACATGAAATGGTATATGTGAAGTTGATGCATCGGATCAAAAATTTGGACTCCGATCTTTAGTGAAGTTGCAGTCGGCGAATCACGCTGGATAACATCTCAGGGGCCCTCCACTGGGGTGCAAAGGAACACCCACCGTGGAAGTCCCTCTCTGAAATCATTCACACGAATTCCTTGTCATGGTTGGAATAATCACACAGTCATCACTGTGGAAAAAGACCTGAGGGTCCAACCATGAATGTGAACAGTATACATATACGTATAATATATTCCCACTAGCAGTACAAATGTTGTCAGACGTGTATGTACACAGAGAGAGCCATTCTGCCTTCACTGTTCACATGAAGACCGGCCAAAACAATGGCCCCTCAGTAGTAATCGATACATTGTTTCCTTCCATGTATTGGTTCTCTCGAAAGGTGACAGCCCCAGATAGAGAGAGAGACGTTGATAGGGTGTGGTCATCTGTCCTCTACTGCTTTAAATTTGCGCATCCCACCACCTATCACGTTCCAAGGGGTCACCGATGACCACACCATTTCAACCTCTCTCTCTCTCTCTCTCTCTCTCTCTCTCTCTCTCTCTCTCATACACACACAGAGGGCACGGTTGAGTAGGAAAGGGATGGTCATGGCTGTCTGCTTTGTCCTATGGAGATGATGGAGTCCTCCTCCGGCATGCACTTGCAGTGGTCCGCTTCCTACTTTGATTAAAAGTGACAACATGTCCGTCGGTTTCCTCGTGGCTTCCGTCCTTTGGAAAACACAAAGAGAGAGAGAGAGAGAGAGAGCGCTACTTTATTTACCATCTGGACTTGGTTCCTCTCGGCCTGAGACGTATCCTGCAGCATTTGTTGGAACGTAGCTTCGAGTGGCCACAGACGTAGTAATCAAAGGTAGATTATCTCGTGTGCTATCATCATGATCGGTGAACACATCAAAGAAACGAATGGCAGTGACAATGACCAAAGTGTTGGGTACGTTCCGAACAACCATGGCTTCGAAGACACGCATGCATTCATTGAACTTGTCGCTTGATGTGAATCTCCAGACTTGAGGACCGAGAGGGAATCAACCAGAAATTTCTTGCAACCAAGAACACGGCGAGTGATGGAAACGAAGATCACATGCAACGTTTGCTTTTGACCATAGCATAAACACAGGAAGAACCTGCTCGGATCGTTCGGGTGGGACATCATGTTGAATCAGTCGTCTGCTCCAACCACCCTTCTTCTTCTTCGCCATCGATTTAGCTTAAGCTTGAATTCTGTGTTTTCCGAAATATGGTCATTATGAAGCCGATTACCGAGCATTTGTTTAATCGCACGAAAGAGATGTCAACATTATGAGGCATCAAAATAATTCAAGGTTGGCTGCCTGCACATTCGACAACATCTCACATGCAAGAACAATTGCCATCGAGCTCATTGCTGGGTCCCACGAGGGTGACCCCCATGTCAACAACAGGTAGATGGGACATTATGGCATGCATGACCATCTCATTACAACATTTCACATCATCGTCTAAAGCATGAGATTAGGTCTAACCTTTGCTGTTAATGGAACTGTCGGAAATATTACGCTACAAATAGAAAGAAAAAAATTTATTATCATAAAAATAATTATTATATTAAACTTTACGGTTATATATGATTTTAATTTAGATAAAAATTCTTATCATAGTTAGATACATGTTGGAAGGAAATTTATTGAACTTTGACCTCCCTACTATTTGTTTTCATACAGACAAATGAAGGAAATGTCATCAATCTACCTTAGTCGGGACCAGTGAAATTGGACTTGGACAACTATGCGGGCAGTACTGATGTGAACAATATGTGATATGACTTTTAGGTGCAAGAGAATACAAAGATTCGGATGATGGATGGACAGAGCATCTTTTACATCTCATCGATACGTAACATATATTTCAAAAGATGATTGGGTTGCTGCTATTACATCATATCCACATTCTAAAAGACTTGTCGTGCATGCTTCGCTATCATACAAATTTATTGTTTTGTTGTAATCGTCGTCTTCTTGGATAAAATAGATTTCTTCTAATCATGCCTATCACGTATTTATTGCACTTTTCCTAAATCAAATGAAAAAAAAGTGTAAATATTAAAAGTATAAATATTATATACATACATACACATGCTAAAATAATATATGCAAAAGTCTTATGGTTATCGATGCATTAATAATTTAATTTTAAATATGATAAATAATTTTAATTTAGGATACATTTCTTTGACTCGAATAAATTTTAATGTCATAATTTCACAAATAATATGAGTTTAATTTTATAAATCTAATTATGTTGATGTAATTGGATCAATATTCTAATTCGGTTCAATTCAATCGAATCGATTCATTTAAAATATATATGTTTTTTTAATTACTTAAAATTATAATTTGATTAACTAAACTAGATAGATCCAAACTAGAATCGATTTAAATCTAAATAATTTTAATCAAATCGAACCAAAACCCTTTGACGATTAGGTTACACGGAGGTTATCATAGCCATAAGATAAGACTCGAAGAAAGAAGCCAAATAATAACTCTTCTCGACCAACCCCATCATCACGCATTATGCCACCCCCTTCGGTCGCTTTCTACAGCAAATCTCTCTCTCTCTCTCTCTCTCTCTCTCTCTTCCTGGCCTTCTTCATCAGTCCTCGGTCCACATGAAAGCAGCCATCAATTACTCGTGAGAACGAAGGAAAACGACAGAAACATGGCATTCAAGATGTGCAACAAACGATGGACATGTTTGAGAGAAGAGGAGAAGGATCTTGAAAACCAAAGGAAAAAAATCAAGGGGATAAAAAGAGAGAGAGAGAGAGAGAGAGAGAAGAAGAAGAAGAAATGAGAGATTTGGATTCCAATGTGACAGAGAAATGACACGAGATGGGAAGGTATATAATATGTCTAACATTGCAAGTGGCCCCATCCCATCTCCCACCCGATTTAGACTTTGAATTCTTTACAATCTAACGTAGAATAGCAGTGTAGTTTCTTCGACCATCGTTCGAAGAATTCTTCGGCTTGAAATCATCACAATGTCTCGAGCAAATGATGGTCAAACGTTTGACTTGCCATATGATGGTCAAATTATTTAGCCTAACTATGGCTTCTACGAGTTCATCTTGACCCTGTAGATTTTTAGACTTCTGATACGACTTCGTGAGAGAAAACTCAGTAATCAGTGGTGAGGTTTCCCCATACTCTTCTTCATCCACAAGCTGTCAATGTCTCCTGTTGTCATTGCGCTGCATCACAAGCTCTGTGGACCATTCATAAGCTTTGACAAAGATGCTGCTGAGGAAGACGATCTTCCCGATAAAGACCTCTCATGATCCAAGAACCTCAAGCTTCTTCCCTTCCACATCTCTGTACAGTGACACAAATTACTGCGATAAGGAAGAAACAGGTGCAGTGGCGGTGGTGGATGCCCTTGCCGCTAGATTCTGAGGCACATGGCCAACCCTAACCAATCAGGCGAACACCACTGCGTGTCACCTCAGCAGACCTGCCTCCAGCTCTCGCTTCTGTTCTAAATCTGAGGCATGAGTCGAATCAATCAATCGTTGTTCCTATCTGTTGATAGATAGATGGACGTATAGTCCTCGATCCACTTCCGTCTCCAAAGCATCTTACTGGTGTCAGGGATATGATATATCATGCTGTACAATACACCAACCATGGTTGCATGTAGACGAAGCTGACATATACTGTTGGTTTGAGCACGTAGCTGTGCATATTCCATGACATGATGCTATTCTAATGAAGAAATAGGGTGGCTTGTTTGAAACGGTGCCTCCACTGAGTCGCCCGCCCTCATTGGTCATATGGATCAAAACTGGGAACATCAGCTAGTGATTCCAGTGGTTGATTCCTGAAGCAAGCAGACAAGTATGCTTGAACAGATAATGTGTGTTAGGATTGAGTAATGGAAATTTTGTTTAAAATGTTTTATTTATTCTTTTCATTACTTTTGTTTTCTTTTTTTATTTTTTATTTATCTTAATGGTCTCTACTTTTTCAATATGAAAAAAATAAAAAATTACTGCTTGATGGTTTGGATTCCTTATAAACATCTCATCTTCTTCTCATTTCCTCATTCGTTAAAATTATTTTTCTTAACTTGAAGGAGGTTTTATTATTATATTTTTTATATTAATGCGTGTTGAAAGAGCTTTTCCGATGTATTTATCATCATCCTTTGTATGCATAGAAAAAACTCTATCAATCATTCTTTGGCATCTTCTCATTATCATCCCATGAGGACAAGATTTTCTTTGAAGAAACATCAAAAATAATTTTATATTCTTTAATAATTTTATATTTTAAAAAATAATTTTATTTGATTTTTTAATAAATTTATTCAAGTTCATCCTCGATATGATGATGAATAATGAAATATTATTCTACACATAAAAAAAGTTTTCTTAATGCTATAAAACTTGTTATTATGACAATTAGATGATCTTGAGTTGAGTATATTAAACAAGGCACATAGGGCAAGATGATGATGGTATGATATATCACATAATTTAAACTCGATTAGCTACGTAATAGGTCATCATCTTATCTTGTTTGATATTATGTCTTATACTCTTATAGCATAGGAGATAAATCTAAGTATCATAAATAATCTCCTTAATTATAGAGGTAAAGTTGAGTACGTTAGCAAAAGCGTCGTATACTATTATCATCTTTACCAAGATAATTAATAAAACAAAATAATTTGGATAATAAATATTACAACATATAATGAGTATGATGAGAATAAATAGATTGTTATCTCAATATGCATGATTACTTGCACAGTCCAAATCTGATAAGTAGAATTGTGAGGTATGCAACTCATGTGAAGGATCAAATCTGGTAGAGTCAATAAAACTCATGATACCATTTCATTTTTTTTCTCCCCACACATCATAGATTGCAGAATGGAATCAGATTCAAAAAAGCCCCATCCATAAAGCGTCAAACTTTAGCCCCCCCTCAGCTTTGTTACTTAGCCTTTGGGACAAAAGGACTCCTATTTATCCTCTCCCCACACTTTGTTGCCACCCATCATGCCACTTTGGATAAATGGATTCAAAAGATCTCTCTTCACTTTCACACACTTGTGTCTGCGCATTGTACACATCCTATCTGGCTGCTTTGGACACACCACCAACCTATCATGGTGCAATGTAGCAATGTCTCCTCTGATTCTTCCCACCATGCCTTGTGGATTAGGAGGTTTAAGCTAGACAAAGCGATCAGCACACTTCCAATTACTGATGGTATCATGTTCTTAGAAAGGCCCAAGTAGAGCCCAAATCAATGAGTTGGGCCATCATTTTCATGTTTATAGACTTCATGAAAACCCACTATAACTATTTTCTACATTTCCAATGTTTCATGAAGGGCATGCAATTGGCAGTTTGCATGACATATATGAAATCTTAGATAGTTTTCATATTTCCCATAACCATCATCTTCTGTTTATCCTTTGTGGCGTCCTCAAGGGATTAACGTCGATCTCGACTTAATTATCAAGATGCGATTTAGATGATTGATCATTCATTAGAAAATATTTCCCGTAAAATTGATTTGTTCTTGCATACTCTAATTTCTGAAGAGGCAGATTGGTTTTCAATTAGAAAAGAACCTTTGATGTGTATTTTCAATTAAATTGCTAATAGAGTCTCTTATTTTACTTAAATGAGCACCTAATCAAAATTTTCCTCGTAACTTAGTTGAGTATATGCATTATTGCGATAGTAATCCAAGCCCAACAAATTTAATATGTCAATTATCACATCAAGCTAAGTTATGATGAAAGGTATCAGAGTCTATCTAGTATTAGACATAATGAAAGGGTTCGAGTAAAAAAAAAATTCTTACGAATAAACTATATTGGTTCTTGATGAGAATGTCAAGCTCATCTTATAAGCGAGTCAAATTTAAATTAACATAAAATTTTAATAAGTATATTAATATTAAATTATTAATAAGTATATATGTTATAAAAAGAATCTAATTAGAGCTCTCGACACCTTAGGAAGCTTCTCACTAATTTGAACATCATCGGAAGAGTTGCATCCACAAACTTTTAGCATCTATCTCGTGGAATTGTCCCTCCAAATAACGAAGAACAATGTTCACCATTGGGTTTCCTTGATTGTGCTCTTGACATTGATAGACTTGAGACTTCTTCCCAAACAACTCATAGTGACGATATCCTTCATCCGGTGGTAAACTTACTCCCATGATAACTTAATATTGTCATGAGAGAACAGAATCCATAGGGCCGACACAACAATATAAAGCATAAACTCCACCTTTAAGAAAAGACACCATCACATCATGAGGCGCATTGATAGAGCATTTTTTAAGGAAGGAATGATATGTGGAAACCAATCCCATGCCAATATGTTACCAACTAAGTTAGCATATATATTAGTGATGGCTATGCAGTTATTGTGAAAGATATGTATGAAGGCTAGCTCAATTCGATTAGGTTCAAATTTATGTATATAGGAAGCTTTTAGGTTGTGTTTGAGAGGATCTCATAGATTCGATTAGGTATCAATCTATATAATGATCGAGGTCAGATGGATTCCTAAAATGAATTCTCTTAAGCTTAAGTTGATAACCGAACAAAGTATAAGTTTTGGATAAACAATTATTAACCTATATTACTATTGTCTTGTTGGTCGTTTACGATGAGTTCAGTTGAAAGAATATTTTATCTTATGAATAATTTTTTTTAAAATATTTTAGATTAAGATGATATTCACATGACTCCATTATTGACTCAAACTCTATCCTCCTTATGTTACTGTCAAGTATCGACTGAGTCCTTGTCGATTGGGTACATACTATATGTTAGGATCGAGTCGGCACTATGAAAGAGGGGGAGGAGGGTGAATTAATACAACGATAAAATTACGTTGATTTAAAAACTTCATACGATAAAAGCCCGTATTAGAAATGTTTAACTTTGAAAACATACGAAATCATAGTGAAAGCAGTAAACAAGTAAGACAATTTGTAGCAAAGGAAAATAGCAAGAACAAAAATATAAACTAAATTTTATAGTGGTTCGGTCGTCGTGACCTATATTCACTCTCGATTCCTCTTTCGTCAAGGTCATCGACATCCACTATCGATCTTTCTTCAATAAACGAAGATCAACTATCATTTTACACCCATTTTCTCCTTTTACAGGTTTAAGAGATAATCTTTTATAAGCACTCACTCCTCCTTAAACTGAATTCTAAACTTTAGGACTAGAGGAGGGGTTTTCTCAAGTGAATACTATAGCATTTTCTTAATTTTAAGTTCTCTGTGCTTATGTAATTTGAGCAGAGATGAGAGGGGTATTTATAAGCTACAAATTAATTTAAACTTGGAGCCTAAAAATGTCTCATCCCTGGTTTTCGGGGTACTGATGGTACCATCGCCTGTAGCATTAACACTAAGCGGTACCACCTCGTAGGAGACTATGTCTAAGCAATACCATCGCCCAAGATAATGGTACAATCGCTTGACACCTTGTCACTAGGCAATACCACCGCTTGACATAGTCTTTGAGACTATGCCACTGACGGTTCCACTTGTTTGGTCACTGTTTGGGCTTTTCACTTGACCCAACATAGCCCAAACTTAGGCTCAATTAGCCCCTAATTGAGTTGGCCTAATTCCAACTCAATTACACCTACAACCTACTTCGATCTAGACAATTACTATAAAGCTAAATCAAATGTTGTCCGACATATCATTGGCTCATCGGCACTTCGTCCAAATCTTCGGCTCATTGCCCTCTCTCGTGGCTTTTTGCTCAATCGGCTAGTTGACCTCTATAACTCTGATTTCATTGGCGCAATTTCTGCTCTTCTTGGCTCGATGCCCGAACTCATGGCTCAAAGCCTTCTATTGATACATCGATTGATCCTCTGGTTCGATGTCCAATCTTCTGACATGTTCGACACCGGCCCATGTAATTCTTCCTACTTTAATTGTCTCTCCTTGATTGAAGCTTCTTGCGTCACTCAAAACGCAGATCAGATCATAAACACCATCGATTGGTTTCATCATCAAAATTCGAGATTCAGCACGTCTCACGACCAGTCCAATACTTAGCCACGCCATGCGGCCAATCCAATATTCAAGTCATATCTAGGCCAGTCCAATGCCCAAGCCACGCCTCGTAGACAGTCCAATATAAGAGTCACATCTCAACCAGTCCAATGGCTGAGCTACGCCTCGCAACCAATCCAATGCCCGAGGCATGCCTCGCAGCCAATCTAATGTCCGAGTCGTATCTCGGCCAGTCCAATGCCCGAGCTACGCCTTGTGGCGAGTCCAAATGTCTGAGTCACATCTTGGCCAGTCTAATGCTCGAGCTATGCCTCGCGGCTAGTCCAACATTCAAGTCACATCTCGGCCAGTCCGATGCTCGAGCCACGCCTCAACGAACCAGTCAAATACATGCTTGAGTCACACAACTTGGCCAATCACTACCTAAACTACGCCTTAGTAGACCAATCGAGTCGATGCTCAAGTTAGGTATCTTGGCTGACGGGTCTAGTCTTAGTCCGAGTCATGCATCTCAATCGGTCATCACTCAAATCATGCATTAGCAAAATCACCCCGCACCTTGCTGAACTAATTCACACATGACCAACAACTGAACCGATTAGCCCCAGCAAGACGGTCGGACCAACCACCATGAAGAAGTTAAGCGATGCCCCGAACCCCTCCCTGAGGTACCTGGAACATGACTCATGTGAGGGGTGAGGGGGGGGGGGGGAGACAATGATAGGGTATATTTTGGTATCACCCACGTGGACCTAGACAAGCAGACACGACGATGGAGATATGAAACCTTAAGTACGATATGATGCATAACACACACGTGGTAGGCAGTTGCTTACCACCCTCTATGTATGAATGACATCATCATGGTACAACCATCCTGGAAAGCTCGGGGTGACATCGCACGACGTCGATCCGTGTAGGTCGGTTGGCGCTTGCATAGAAGCTTAAGTCAGCCGTAGTTAATTGACCCCGTGCGACCAACTCATTCTCACAGGTATAAAAGTTGACCCTCCTTAATCAGGCGGGAGAGGCACTTCGAACACTAAACTCTCTCTCTCTTTTCATCAAAAGCTAACTTAAGCTTCGGATGTGTTGAGTCGGTAAATCCACCTCCCGACCTCGACCTGTGTGCAGGAGTCCAGCAACGGAGGAGCATGCCACTCGTCAAGAGAGAAGATCACGCTTAGGAGACGAGGCTCGAACCTGACCCGACTCAATGCTCGCCCTCACCACCCGAGCAACCTTACATTTTAATTAATTTTTTGATTATATACACATATATTATTATTGATTCTAAATAACTTTTTCTATATATATCTCTCCGAATATGATCTGTTCCTAAGTTTTGCCTCTTTGTGTGCTACTAATCTGAACCCGTTGAACCCGTTGTGTGCTACTAATCTTAAGCTTCTGATGTGAGTCTCGAGGGTGACAAGTCTCAAACTAATCCTTTGGGAAGTTTAGTTCATTATGATTTTTTCTGATTTAATTGTCAATTCAATCTTATAATCCAAAAATCCAATTTAAAATCTCAACTCGAGTGTCTCGCGAAAGACATGAGAAACATACCAATAAGATTCTTTCAATATTCGAGTTAGTAGATACACAATGTAGGTAATATCCAAATAGATCAAGAGAGTTAGAGAACTTATTTTATACTAGAGAAGTCTTTTTATATTCTCTTAATCAAATTTGAGTTGTACTATATTTATCATTTTGATGCGCTTTCATTGACTTGTTTTATCATGATCAGTGTGATTAGGATTCACATGTCAAATCTTAATTGGCGAAATAATACTCACCGTATCAATAGAACACGATACAAAAGTCTTCGACGACAAGATAAGAAATAGGATTTTGTGTTGGTTTAGAAAGGACATTAATGTTAGGAATTTAACGAATTATAAATATGAATATATCAACACGGAGAGAAATAATACAGCACTTCTTAACGTATTACATGTGTGTTATTTCTCTAACCATGCTCAAAACATAAGACATAAATTGTTCATCCTCCTTCTCCATATATCTTTTCCTTAAAGGTGGCGATTAACCCACGCCATACATCCATCCCACATGATCTACTTTCCTCATGCTTCGCTATATAGAAATTTAATTGTAGTGTCGAGAGCTAAAGCCTTGTCTGATTATAATTAATTACCTCCCTTTGGTTTGGAAAAGGACTCATCAAGAACAATTATTCATGGCTTAGATAATATAAGCACCAGTCACACTTGTTAGATGAAGATGAGATCCGTCCCTATAAAACCATGTCGAAAAGTATCCGACAAGATTTCTCCGATTCTTAAATTAATTTCTCTTTTGAAGAGTTAAGTCAACTGTGGAATCTATATAAGTATAATTGCATTGCAAAGAAATATATGATTAAAAGTGTAATCGAGAGCCTTTTATTACATGGTACTGAGGTCATTGAATTCACTATCATGGTTAAATGTAAAAAAAAAAAAAATTACATGTATTATATAGTAACAATTTACGGAGTAAACTCCTCAATTATCCTCGTTGACGTTTACCCCCACATAACATATTAGTCGAATAGATTTGAGATATCGATCAAGTGATCATGATGCATCAATTGGACGATGATCATATATCAATTATATTAGAGCTAACTTCAAAAAATTTACTAAGGGATAATTTTGATAATCCAACAAAAATAATAAAGTAAAAAAATACCTTAAAAAGATGTTTCTAAATCATAAAACATGAAACTACTAAATAAGAAAAGCCTAAAGCAAATAATTAGATTTTTTATTATACATCTGACTTTAAAGTTTAGACACTTGACCGTTTAAACAGAATATATCAAACTTTATTTTACTGACGTGGGATTATACAGGACTTGTCAGATAATGCCGGAAAACTGTGACCGGCTTTCACTTAATAATCTCTCACGTTTCTTTCGCATGCACAAAATAATTAATGAGTCGTCCTCAATCTCTCTCTCTCGCGAGCGCGCACACACACACTGCTTCTTTGCACAACCTCGAGCCTCGTGCGTGCAGTGCATGTCACTCCTCACTGTCGGCTGGACATTAGTTAGGATGTCATCTGCGAGACCGAGTCTTAGATGTATTAAACGACAAGATAGGTGTAGTTCCTCATTGTCGTCACACAGAACAACAAGATGTGTGTTGTTGTTCCTCATTAGAAACCCTCAACATTGACTTGTAATGCTGCGAAAGCAACAACTGATGTCTAAGAAAACTCTCCCCGGAGGGGGCGGGGAGGGAGGGATTATTAGCTCGTCTCTCGCCATGCAGTCGTTTTCTGCCACCCGATGGATGCTTGCACTCCACATGATCGACGAAATGCATCGCCACTGCGGCAGCCACCGACACACATTTCTTTAGCAAACCCAACTCATCTGCGCCAGCCAAGCCATCATCGATTTGGTTGACTGAATGATATCAGTCGCGACCTACTCACTCGAACAAGACGAGAAGAGATCGATCGCATGTGCTGCCCACGTCCTTTTGCCATCGCCAGCCACAGATCTCCCGATTTATGTCTCCGATCGCTTCGTCACCGCAACGAAACCTTTTAGCAGGAGTAAAAAGGAACCCTCGTTTTCCGACCCGCAACTGTACCACTCGTTGGAATGCTTATTTGGACTTTTTTTTTACCGCGGTTGGACCCTTTTACTTCAACATCGTTGTTCATCAGCATGTTTCTTAGCACATAAGAGTGCATTAAATATCCTAGTCCCGCGGGTCCCACTTGATTGGAGAGAGCCACATGGGATATGAATTCTTTGGACATGCATGTTCGAAACGCGGAACGCGGAGGGTTATATTCCCAACCACCTCGTCGGAAAGCTGCATTACTCCCGGTTTGCTCCTCCCGCACCACCGCTACTTGTTTTTGGATCAGTCCCCAAAAATGAAACCAAAAGCGTACTTCTTCTCCCCCTTCGTCGTCCTTTGATGCCTCTCTCGGTTTGGCTAAATCTTTAGTGCCAGTTTTTTTGTTTTTATTGGAGTCGGATCGGAGATTTGGAAGCTCAGATCTCAAATCGGGGATGAAGAAGACGGGATCGAACGAAGAGGGAACAGGCAGCGAAAGCCCAATGGACTCTATCAGCGCGCAGACCGCCGGTGGCATAAGCTTCAGTGGTCCCTTGACCGGGCCGCTCGGGGACAAGAACGGCGCCCGATGCAGCGTCCCGGACTCGCCGTCCTCCGCGGCGACGGCGAAGGGGACGGAGGAGGAGGACGGGACGTACGTGGAGATCACCCTGGACGTGCGCGACGACGCGGTGGCGGTGCACAGCGTGAAGGCGGCGGGTGGCGGCGGAGACGGGGAGGGGGACCCGGAGGTGGCGGCGCTGGCGCGGGAGCTGGAGAGGCGGTCGGCGGCCGCGGCGTTCGGATCGTCGGTCATGCGCACGGCGTCGTTGAAGTTCCGGCAGGTGTCGCAGGAGATCCGGCGGCTGGCGTCGTTCGGTCGGCGCAGCGGGGTGGGGAAGCTCGATCGGACCAGGTCTGCCGCAGCCCACGCCCTCAAGGGCCTCAAGTTCATCAGCAGGGCCGACGGTGCCGCCGGATGGGCTGCTGTCGAGCGCCGCTTCGACGAGCTCGCCGTCGATGGCAACCTCCACCGATCTCGCTTCGCTCAGTGCATCGGTTTGTTCCCTTTCGTTTCCCCTCTTCAGCCTCCACCACTTCTTCAATTTTTCCTGATTCTCCTTTTTATTTTTTCGTTTTTTTGTTACTTAATTTCTTGTTTCCTTGGAGCGAAAACATCATACATTTTTATGATATTAGATTTAAAATCGACAACAATGGGATTGACAGGGATGAAGGAGTCGAAGGATTTCGCAGGAGAGCTGTTCGATGCATTGTCCAGAAGAAGACACATCAGAGGGGATAAGGTCACAAAGGCTGAGCTGAGAGAGTTTTGGGATCAGATTGCGGACCAGAGCTTCGATTCCAGACTCCAAACCTTCTTCGACATGTAAAAACTAGATTAATTATACGTTCTGTTCCTTTGCAATTTGAATAAGAGATTAGAATTCGGAATAAGTTCGCGGTCATTAATTTGGCATCCCATAAACAGGGTGGATAAGAACGCGGATGGAAGAATCACAGAAGAAGAAGTCCGAAAGGTAATCGAGCTCGAGATTCAGTACTCTGTAGTGAAGACGAGCAGATTGGCGTCTTAATTATCACTTAATTTTGGCACATCATACTAGTATTCGTGCTCAGCAAACACATGGTTGGCAAACAGATCATCTCGCTGAGCGCTTCGGCCAATAATCTCTCCAACATTCAAGAGCAGGCGGAGGAGTACGCCGCGCTTATCATGGAGGAACTGGACCCGGAAAATGTCGGCTACATTGAGGTAAGAGAAGTCTTGTTGGTGCGCTGGAGAAATTGCTTGGCAGAGTTGGGTCGTGTGGACTTCGGCGATCTGAGCCTCGCGGGTAACTAAGTGACGGTGATCGTGGCCTCAGATATACAACCTGGAGATGCTGCTGCTGCAGGCGCCGGCCTACTCCGCGCAGATCGGCACCACCAACAGCCGGAACCTGAGCCAGATGCTGAGCCAGAAGCTGAGGCCGACGCGGGAGCCCAACCCACTGGTGCGGTGGTACCACGAGGCGCGCTACTTCCTGGAGGACCACTGGAAGCGGGCGTGGGTGATGGCGCTGTGGCTGGGCGTCTGCGCCGGCCTCTTCGCGTGGAAGTTTGTCCAGTACCGGCGCCGCGCTGTGTTCCATGTCATGGGCTACTGCGTCTGCGTCGCCAAGGGCGGCGCCGAGACGCTCAAGTTCAACATGGCCCTCATCCTCCTCCCTGTCTGCCGCAACACCATCACCTGCCTCCGCACCAAGACCAGGCTCGGCAAGGTCCTGCCCTTCGACGACAACCTCAATTTCCACAAGGTACACAACTGTAAGCCCCGTGGCCTGCGTCTCTTGGGACTCCAACCTCATTTCCTCCTCCTGTGTCGTTGGCTGCGTGACACAGGTGATTGCAGTGGGCGTGGCTATTGGCGTTGGGCTACATGCCATCTCGCACTTGACCTGCGACTTCCCGCGCCTTCTTCATGCGACGGACCAAGAGTACGTGCCCATGAAGCGTTTCTTCGGCGACACCCGGCCCGACGACTACTGGTGGTTCGTGAAGGGCACGGAGGGGTGGACCGGGGTGGTGATGGTCGTCCTGATGGCCATCGCCTTCACGCTGGCCTCCCCCTGGTTCCGCCGCAACCGGCTCAACCTGCCCACGCCCTTGAAACGGCTCACCGGGTTCAACGCTTTCTGGTACTCCCACCACCTCTTCGTCGTCGTCTACATCCTCCTCATCATCCACGGCACCTTCCTCTACCTCACCAAGAAATGGTACAAGAAGACGGTACGTACTCAGAACCATCGCGCACATACATGATGCAGCTTTGCCCTTCCTCTTCCTCCGTCACTGATCGACCACGACGCTGTCCATGTTTACTCGCACCAGACGTGGATGTACTTGGCGATCCCGGTCATTCTCTACGGCAGCGAACGATTGATCCGAGCGCTCCGATCGAGCGTAAGGGCGGTCAAGATCTTGAAAGTGGCGGTCTACCCAGGCAACGTCTTGACTCTTCAAATGTCCAAGCCTCAGGGCTTCAAGTGCAGAAGCGGCCAATACATCTTCGTCAACTGTGCCGCTGTTTCCCCCTTCCAATGGTAATTACCCACATTTAATTGCTTGTTACCTTGCCATGATGATTCAACGTTCTTACCAATAGAGAAAAATAATTGAGAACAGGCACCCATTCTCCATCACGTCGGCTCCGCAAGATGATTACATCAGTGTTCATATACGGACGCTGGGTGACTGGACCAGGCAGCTCAAAGCTGTTTTCTCGGAGGTATATTTCTCTGCGGCTTGTGTCTGTCAACTCTGTGGTAAAGTGGATTCGGCACGATTAAGCTCGTTAATTAGTGGTTTGGCAAATATTTTACATGAACCAGGGTACCATCTTCTTTTTCTTTGGGCTCCAAGATAAACGTGGATTTGGTGTGTGTAGGTATGTCAGCCACCGACGAGCGGGCAAAGCGGTCTTCTCAGATCCGACCACGAGAGCCGCAGCAGCCTCGCGTAAGTTCAAATTGAATTATTCTTCCATGGCATGATGTTAGGAACGGTAGGAGGCTTTGCCTGCCGTCCCCTCGTTATCCAAACAATCTTATCGTAACCATTAGGAGGATGATGCTTATAATATCTCACACGAGTCTCACTATAACTAATCAATATCAGACCCAAAACTTGCACACGCCAATTGCAACCGCACCACTTCACGTAGAAAATGTTCTCATCTGCCTCCCCTAACGAGTTAGTGAACAAACAGCTTCCCGAGGGTGCTGATTGATGGTCCGTATGGTGCGCCCGCCCAAGAATACAAGAAGTACGAGGTGGTGCTGCTGGTGGGGCTGGGCATCGGCGCCACCCCCTTCATCAGCATCGTGAAGGACATCGTCAACAACATGAAGCAATTGGACCCCGACGAGGAGTCGTCTGACGATGGCAGGTCGGAAGAGGATGGCAGCGGCGGCGGCAGCAGCAGCCACCAGAGGAAGCTGACATCGTCGCCGTCCTCGTCGTTCAGGACGAGGAGGGCCTACTTCTACTGGGTGACGCGGGAGCAGGGTTCGTTCGAGTGGTTCCGTGGGGTGATGAACGAGGTGGCGGAGGCGGACAAGAAGGGGGTGATCGAGCTGCACAACTTCTGCACCAGCGTGTACGAGGAGGGCGACGCCCGGTCGGCCCTCATCGTGATGCTGCAGTCGCTGAACCACGCCAAGCACGGGGTGGACATCGTGTCGGGGACCCGCGTCAAGTCCCACTTCGCCCGCCCCAACTGGCGCAACGTCTACAAGCGCATCGCGCTCAACCACCGCGACCAACGAATCGGTGCGTTCCTTCTCAACATCCTCCGTTACATCTATAACTACATGCATACATATCATTACGCCCAAAAAATTTAGCGTTATATGCCATTTTCCATCACAACAGTTCGATGATTGCACCTTACAGAGTATAATCATGATAAGCATGTGCGTCTGTGTCATTGCCCATGTAATTAAGACGCATGTGGGGCAGTTGCTATAAACTATCTAGCAGAAACAACATTGTCTGTCTTAGTATTGGTTCGTCGTCCTCGCAGGTGTATTCTACTGTGGAGCCCCGACCCTGACTAAAGAGTTGCGCCAGCTAGCCACGGATTTCTCGAGGAAGACAAGCACCAAGTTCGACTTCCACAAGGAGAACTTCTAATAGTCACCCGTTCCCCATGTCAGTAATATCATCCGTCGTCACACAGTCACCGTACACCACCTTCCTGCCTTTTGTACAGTTGTTTGCCTACTGGTTCCACCTCCAGAAAACAATCCCAAGAGTTCATCACCACGACAACTGCAAAAACACCAGAGATCGTAGGATGAGATATTTTAATGATAGTACTTAATCGGACTACTTGTTGACTTATTTATTTATTTATTTTTATTTTGCCCGGTTGTACGTACTTGGCATCGGTAGCATCAAGTTATTGTGATGTGTAACAAAGACACGTATCCTATGTGCATCAAATTATTGTATTTTCATATGCATGAATGTGACAAGTGTTCTTAAGCACCACGACTTTAATTCAAAGCCCGGTGGTCCGAAGGAAGTACGCATCCAATTAGAATAGTCATAGTGGTGATCAAGGTCGAATCGAATAAGGGCGTTGATTCCACTCAGGACTCCCACATATATCCTTATCCATCATCAAAAGACGATATCAACAAAATTATTTTTTGCTAAAACATAATTTCATACTGTTTGTTATATGGGTTCGAACTAAAGATATATGAAGTTTGCTATTTTGATCATGCCTACGCCCACAGGATAAAGCGATCGGAACCGTCGGCCCATTGGCCCAAATCTGAAAAGAAAGAAAGTGAGCCCATTCAATTTGGTCGAATTTGAAATTACTGAGAGCAAAAAAAGAAATCCTAAATAATTTAAGCTACATCATCTTCATCCATCATTATAAGCACAAGCCTGCGCCTTTAATGGCGAAATCAGACATAGAACACAACAACACATCAAACCAATGAAAGCTGCTTTGGTGGTTGGTTCTATCAGTTCATGCTTCACTTCTTCGGGTCGAAAATAAATATAACATTTCGAAATTAAGATTTATTTATAGGGGTATGATGAATACATAATTATTAACTTAAACTTAAATATTTTTGAGTCAATAATTCAGACTTAATGAAAATAATATATCGATTATCCCATTTAATCGACTCATAATAATAAATTACAGAACCGACTAAATAATACTAAATATCAAATTACTAATGGCACCCATTAAGTATACATGGATTGTATGATATAGATGTGTCTTTTTCCCTTTTTTTTCTGATATGAACACGTTGGCCAGAGTGACGATGAGGTCCACAGACTTGTCATCGCTGTCGTCGTCTCATCAGACCGATAAAAAGAAGAGGAGAAGAGTGCCTAAAAAAAGATGCCATCTGCCTCTGAAGCTTTTGAACACTTAAAATAAGACTTTGTCTAGGGTTGTGGTCACATCCCCACTTTATTTCAAAGGGTAGGGGGAGGGGAAGAAGGAGCAGTAGTAAGTATTGAGGTCCCCTCGTGCAGTGTATTGGGTGCATAAAGCTTCACATCCGGGTTTTACTTATCTTGGGCTACTCCAAACTTCTCGATGTGTTCTCAGTGGTCAAACACCCTATTTTGAATCAACAATGGGTGGCGTTTGACCTGCTCCTGACCTGACTCACCAACAAGTACCGGTAGGTGTCCGAGTTGAATCCAATCCGTCGTCAGAAATATGCCTTTCTGAGTTCATGTTAGCTCGTGAGTCCATTCTCGTCTTCATCACGTGAATCGAGACACAGAGAAGAAGGCAAAACCAAAGGGCGCCGGTTGAAAGCAGGAGGAGGAGGAGGAGAGGGAGATAGAGACTTTGGAGAGGTCGGTCAAAGCGTCAAACCTGCCACCAAACCCCGACGAGCGGTCCTAAAGAACAAAAGCCTACTGTGGCAAAGCGAAAAAGATGTGGAACCGTGCACAGTCTCCGGTCAGACAGCCAAAACAAAAAGCTATTCCCACATCTCACGCGTCCTCCCCTCGTGCCCACAAAAAACGATGCCCAAATCTGCCTTGTATAAATCCCTCCTCCCCTCTGATCTCATCCTCATCATCCCCTCACACTGTTCGTCCAGTCTCCTCTCTTCTCGTCTCTCTTCTCTTACTCCATTGAAGCACGCAGGCTATCCTTTTTCGGTGGGTTGTGTCAGTCGTGTTGCATCGATACAGCGTGCGTACGAGGAGAAAGATCGTAGCTGCGTAGATGCGGTGGAAGTCGCTCGATCTGCAGATGATCCCATGGTGCTTCCACGTGGTGGGCTTGGCGTGCCGGCCGGCGGCCTCCAGCCGGACTAGCCCGACTCCTCCGGTCCAGGCGGAAGGGGTCCGGCTCATCGGCAGCGACGGCCGGGTCAGGGTGTACCACAGACCAGTGGCGGCGGCGGAGCTCATGAAGGAGCACCCCTGCCACCTCGTCTGCCGCTCTGACGCCTTCTTTATCGGCCAGAAGGTCCCGCCGCTCGCTGCCGGCGACCAGCTCCAGCCCGGCCACTCCTACTTCCTCCTCCCCTCCCACTTCTTCCACTCCGTCCTCTCCTTCGTCACCCTCGCCACCTCCCTCCTCGCCCCCAGCGGCGCCGGGAAGCGTGCTCTCCTCAGGCCCTTCGACATCCAGAAGACGGCGTCGGGGACGCTTCAGATCAGAGTCGCCGATGAATTCCTCAAAGAAGAGAGCCGCGACGGTACCAGCAGACTCGTCACCACAGAGGCGTTGGAGAAGGAATACAGGACGTTGGTGAGGTGCAGATCGAGTCAGTGGAAGCCGAAGCTGGAGACTATTAGGGAGTCCGAGATGAGAAGCAGAGGAATCAACCCATTCGGTGGCTTCAAGAGGAGGAAGAAGAAGAAGGGTAGTCTTTGAGTTTGGCAGTAGCAGCAGCAGCTAACTCTCCTGTGTTTGTAAAAATGAAATAAAAACATAAAAAAAAAACCAGATTTTTTTTTCTTTTCTTTTCTTTCTTTTGTACTACAAAAAAAATGTCTTGTAAATTGTAAAAATGCTTGATTAACTGCACATCATGATAGAAGACAATTCAACATGCATGCTTTGTAGATCTTGATATCTTTTGATTAATCAACCATGTTTGGATCTGGTTTCTCATGATAATAAATCATATAATTCACATGCACATACAATAAGGTAATATGGTGTCACAGAAGATGGGTGGGTTATTGATTGGACAAGGCAATGAATCATATCTGTTAGCATTTCAGGTGTGTCATCACATGAAACTTGAAGTGAATATGATTAAGCTTGTTATGGTTATATAAATGAGATTTATCTAATTTATAGGAAAGCTTCCTCTTGAGGCTTTCTTTACCTTCATATAGTCAACTCCCACTTGTTTGGAGGATTCTTTTGAGCCAAAATTTGTTTTTGTTCCCTAATTATGTATACGATAGTCATATTATAGAAAAATGATAAAAGATCTCAATCGATATCTTCGTAACGTCGGTAGAATTCGAAAAGAAAATATTTTTTTAAATATTTATATAATAAAAAATATAATAAAATAGATAAAAGGTAGATATGAAGATAGATTAATGAGTTCAAATTCTATTTTACTTTATTTATATTCTAATCCTATTTCAAGAAAGCATCTAAGGGATTACGATAATAGTTCTCTCGTAACATCGATTTTCATATACGAAAGATGTCTTAAGATTAATACGAGAAATCAAGATGTTGAACGAAACCAAAATTAGTTGCATGAGTCGAACTCGAATCAAGTCGTACTACTATAAAAAAAAGAAGAAAAAAAAAAACACCGGCAGTCACCTAATTATCATCCTTCGTATAGTGTCAAAAATCAATGTGACATTTGGTGAAAGGAGGAGTTGTTGGCGGTGCGGCAGTGCGCACCTCACCCACTAAAGAATTGCTACCAGTGGGACTCCAACGAGGAGTATTCTCACTCCAACTCGGGAGACGATCAAATAAAAGTCAAAGTTGGTGATCTTAATCTCGACACGCATTAGGTTAGATTTGGATGGAGATGATATCCGTCACCGTCTTCGATTGTATAGTGTGACGATCGATAATTGACGACATCCAACGCTCTCGAGTAGTAAGTAGAAGAAGATGTGTGATCGGACGTTAATGTATGTCGATCCCATTTCAAGAAAGCATCAAAGAGATTACAATAGTTCTTCTTTCGCGACATCGATCATTATCTTCCTTCTTGTATGAAACGAAGGATATCTTGAGATCGACACGAGAGATTAAGATGTTGGACGAGACCAAAGGGTCGAATTCGAACCAAGCCTGACTGCTAAACCAAAAATAAAATCACGGACAGTCACCTCATTATCATCCTTCATGTCAATTATAATTTCAGTAAAATTGATGTGAAAGGAAAGGATAAATCGAGATTGATTGGGATTCTTCGAGTTTTGTGAATGAATAGATCCGGCCCAACACTGTTTCGAATTGGCCCATGTCATTCCCCATGCAATTGTTCACACTTACGTAGAATTCATGGCGATCACGCATATAATTTTTTTTTAAATATTATATATATATATGTATATATGTATATATATATGTATATATGTATATATATATGTATATATGTATATATATATATGTATATATGTATATATATATGTATATATGTATATATATATGTATATATGTATATATATATGTATATATATATATATATATATATATATATATATATATATATATATATTTTTTTTTTTTTTTTTTCTAACCCTCTTTATTTTAGTTAGAGAGTAACTCAAGAATACTCCAAATATGTCCTTATATTCCTACCAATACATAGAGTTGCATATGATTTCAAAACCATGAAATCGTCCTAAGACACTTTCTTCATGAATCTAAAAATACTTATAAACCCCATTATGTAATGCTAAAAATTGCACCAACAAAAATGTACATCTTCTTTTAGTAAGATATAATTTAAGTGTTGGAATATTAGTTTAAACTTTATGATTTGATAAGATTTTGACTTGAAAATTTTAGTTAAGATATGAGTTTTTGTCATAGTTCAAATCAAAATCAATACTATATGGATCAAGGCTAATGTAATGCTTTGGATACAACAACGAGAAGAATCGAAGAGAAATGAGATAGCCTCGTAGAGATGTAGACATTCAAGATCTTACATCTTCGAGATAAGGGAGAGAGAGAGAGAGAGAGAGAGAGAGAGAGAGAGAGAGTTGATATGAGTTTTTAAATTTAAAATTTATTTATTCTTCTTTCATCCTTTTTATCTTGATGCACACCCAAACTCGACATATCTCTTCATTGGTTTGAGTGAGATTTGATGGAATGTGGTCCTCGACATGAGAAGTACCCTTCGATCGATGCCAAGCTGTTCCAATTAGGTGAGGCTGACAATCC
Source organism: Musa acuminata AAA Group (assembly GCF_036884655.1). Classification (NCBI taxonomy): domain Eukaryota; kingdom Viridiplantae; phylum Streptophyta; class Magnoliopsida; order Zingiberales; family Musaceae; genus Musa; species Musa acuminata. The sequence continues at coordinate 12,006,488 of NC_088354.1, forward strand.
ATTGGACCTATTTTGATTTATGTTGATGGATTATAACATTAAGGTAAACTATTACTTCAAACCAAGACCTGTCTTGTCTTTTGTAGATATCACGTATCCCGCTTCATTAGGCATATATTTGGATCATATCCTATCAAAAACATATATTCTTAGTCGGTTCGTAATATTATATTCCTTAAATTAATTAGTCAATGACATGAAGATGTGAAAGATGATATAGAGTCTATTGTGTGTGTTGGATGCTCAATGATTGTTGTCTTATATATAGATTATTAGAGGTAAAATAAAACATACACTACCGTTAATCTTCTTATTTATTGTCCATATAAACAAGAGGCAACTTGATTCGATTCGAAGTCGAGATTAATATAAAAGTCGAAGATGTTTTCGATGTCAATCCTAAAAATATTTGAGAGGAGAAAGACAAAGGATAATGCTTCTAAAAAAATTAAAAAAAAAAATTAAATCTATCGTGAATCTCTTTTTATAACAAAATCTAACGTCGAATTTGTGTGTTCGAAGAAGATAGGAATAATCAAAATTCAGAGTCAAGAAAAAATTAGAAAAATATTCTTCGTAAAATACCAATGAATTAATGTTTTTGCCCTTGTCAATTACTACTATACATCAATTCATTGCAATAAATCATCGGAGAGAGAGAAAGAGAAAAGAAAAAAAACTTAGAATTCATGAATGATCTCACCATCACCGCTGCTGCCACCACCACCACCACCACCGTCACCATCATGCACACTAACTCGACAGTTCCTTGCCACCTCGAGAATTGACCGGTGGACAAGTGTGTTTTTGGCCTCGTCGACGTTGGTGATAAGCTGACCATTAGTGTGCAACGTGAAGTGGGGATAGGAGTGCTTCCTCGGTGCAACTCCCCCCATGTGTAGTAATAGCCGCCTCATACCTATCGACACCACCAAAACTCCTTCGCTCTCTTGTCGTTGCATCACATCTCATCCTTTGCAAAACTACAACGGTTTGGTCGCTGAAAGATGTTTGTTTTGGACTTAAAACAAGATGATGACATGATATTAGCTTGTCTCTCATACCTAAATCTTATCATTAAAAATGATTCTCTTATTTTTTTTCTTTGACATTTTTTGCTTTTTTTTTTTGTTCTTGTTCTTGTTGTCGTGCTTTGATGGCTCCGAGTCGATTAGGTTTGATCGATAACCACCATACGATGTTATTCGATGTGGACACAAAGGTAGCAGACAAAGTAGAGAGTTATTACCTACACTAATAATTCTCATTTTTTATTTCTTTTTTCTTCGCAATCACACACCTTCCTATCCGATAATTATTGTGGAACAAAGACTATATGTCAAAAGGAATAATTCAAAGAATTAATAATAGAATACAACAACGATAATTAATTATTTGAAATCGACGACACGAATCTTCTACTATCACTAACTCAAAGAATTAATAATAAAATATAATGATAATTAATTATTTGAAATCGACTATACAAATCTTCTATCATCGTTGATTCAGAAAATTAATAATAAATAATTATTATTATTAATTTAAAATCGATTGCATGAATCTTCTACGGTCATTAATGAGATCCAAAAAGAGACATTAATTAGCTAAGAATATTTAATTTTTTTATTTATAATTTTTATTAAAATATTCTTTGATAAAATAATTTTTTTGATAATAGAAAAGCAAAATATAAAATATAATTTTGTAAAACTAATATAAAGTCCGATGTAAATCTTGTTGTATATTCTCTCAATGTAAGAACAATAGAATTATCTTATATTTTTCTAGATTTACTAGTGAGAAATTTTGGAAGCACTAAGAAATAGAGATATATTAAGATATTTATAGAATAATCAAATCTTAATTCTCTATCAATTTTTTTTTTATGTTTGAGTTCATTATCCTTCAAGAATCCAAAATTATTTACCAATCCAACAACACTTGCTTATCAATCTTCTAAAGAATAATTAATATCATGGTCTTCCAATATTTAATGGTAAAGAGCTTCTAAAGAATAATAAAGAACTGAAACAATCATCAATATCATGGTCTTCCATATTTACTCCTAAGTTGACAACAAGGTAGCAATGGACTTGCATGATCATAGACTCTCTCTCTCTCTCTCTCTAAGCATCACTGTTTGGAAAGGAATCAAAATGTCATCACCATTGCCAAAAAAAAAAAACTCTATTTTAATGACAAAGGAACTGTCAATAAATTCCCCTGCAACTCTATTTTAATTGCATCTTCTTCCTCCCCTCCTCCTGTTTGTAATCGAAGGATAGCGAGGGGTTCGAGGAGTCGAATCGGCCTCCATCCGTGTGCGCTCCCTCTCTCTCTCTCTCCCCCTTCGTCCGGTAGTCCCTTCTCCTTTCCGGAATCGTCTTTAAGAAGCCGAGCCTTCACCTGCTTCCCCCATGTCATCAGCCGCTGCGCTGTAGCAAAAGGCGACGCGAGGAGAAAGCGAAAGAATGTTGGTTGTCGTGTCTCTTTGGCGGGAATCGAAGGTTTCCTGATCCAAAGATGCCATCTTTAACAGTTCTTGAGGGTTCTTCGCAGGACTCGAGGTCTCGCCCTTTGATCAAACCCCGCCCTTTATCCTGGTTGTAATCCTTCGCCCAAGAAGTTATATATATAAATATATAACTCGTCCAAGAGGTGAAGATCCTGAGCCTTCGGTCGCTTGACATCCCTGTTGAAAGATCATTGGCTTATCATTCCACCTTGAGATTTTCTTGAAAGAACCCATTTTGCCGTCGCAGAAATGCTTATCCTGAGTTAAAGAAGCCTTCTTTACTTGTGCCAACTTCGCCTTGCCTTCGTAACTCCCATCTCTGCTGTTCCTGCAACTGGAAGATCCTACAAAACCTGGGCTTTGTATGTTGTTTCTGAGGGAAGCAGAATCGCTTATGCAGAATGCCGAGGCATAATTCAGGTGGGAACAAATTCCTCCATGGACATTGCAACATCCGAAAGCGAGTCTGCTCATCGCCTTCGTCGGCATCCTTTGCTTCGAAGAATCACCGCATTAAGAGGGATATCTTTGTCCCAAAGAAGGGGCCTTCAACCACACCGGTTCCCTGTTGGAGGTTGCGTGCTCTATCGCCACATTCGGCCGCAGGGTTTTCTGAAGCATCCCGTCACCAGAAAATCCAAGATGTTGTCAAAGATACCCGAGCATCAGTGTCAGCTCGGAAGCTGGGCAATGCTCTTTGGGAACTGAACAATACAGCTTCACCGAGGATTCCTAAAGATTTACAGGAGAGAAGGTTGATGACAGAGATCAACACCAGAGACAGGACATCAGGGTCATCCATGGCTGGTCGTTTGCTTCATCGGTTATCCGATTCGGCGCACAATCCAATCTCAGAAGTGAGTATGTGATTCCTCAATTTGTGTGTCAGCTTCTATGAAGTTCTGTTCATCCATTCTTTTGGTCATATGTCTTTGATTGGTTGTTCTGTAGTTGTGTAATCGATCACGAACAAGTGGTCACAGGAGAATGCTGCCACTGGTTCATCATAAGTTTCATTGCCGGGACAAGATTCATGCAGCTGTGGATTCTCAGAGCAAGGGCAGCTTAATGGAGGTAAGCTGACTCTTGTCGTCACTTCTTTTACTTGCAGCTAGTTGTTTCCATCTCATTGTTTTGATTGGTATATTGTACTTGTGGTTGATAAGCAGTTAATAGGAGATCATACACACAAAATTGAATTTTTCTTGGTTATCGAGATCTTAAGAAGCAGAATCCTATTGACCTTTTCTATCGAACACAAACTTGGGAGGTCAAAGAGCTCTTTGTTAGGAGAAAACAGAGAGGAATTGGTGCATTGAGTTGTTTAAAGTGCAATCTATAGTTGATCGAAGATTTCACGAGTATCATTATGGTTGCATAAACAACACCAAGACATGGCAGGGATCTTGGAGGCGGCTAATTGTTGTTTAGCTGATGTACTTGACTAGTTTAAGTAACACAGTGGTAAGAAAGTTGAGTAATTCTTATAGTCTGAATTCCAAATTCTATTGGACAACACTCAACCTGCTTTATCTTCAACAAGACACACATTTCAGACCATTATGACTAATCAATTTTAGACTCATTTGCATTGGTGCATAAAAATCCAATAAACAAAACATTTCAATTCATATGATTCAATAATTATTGCATGAACAAGTCTTAATCAAATGGTTGGATAGTATTCTAATTTCCCCTCGTAAAATGATTGTGAAAATACCTGTCTAACAAATGTCCAGTTGTCTTCATCAAGATCTAAGATAGGTAACAGAAAGCTCGGTAGCAGGAATAAAATGCCTAAAAGATGTCATGGCTGGCTTAAGTTCTTTTGGAGGTTATTCCAATCTTAAGCTGCAAATTCCAATTTTTTAGGAGCAATATCGGATTCCATGATCTTGGAGTACCTTGAGAATAAGAGAGCAACAGCGTTAAATGGCTCCTCCCAGTTTTCTTTTCCTTTCTTCTTTGCAACTCTTGATGCATGTAGACATCTCATGGATAGCATAATCCACCATAAATAGGAAGCAGTTGTTTTGTATTTGCTATGTGATCAATTTCTGCACAACTTGGTAATTGGAAACTATTCTTGTGCAATTTGGAGGTAGATTTACTACTTTAATGTGTAAAAGGTGTTTCTTTCCCTGTTGTGAAAGCTTTGCTTGATGATACTAACCGGAGAACTTTTTTGATTATAGCAGTGATGATCGATGACTACTAGATTAGTAAAAAATGGATCTGTAAAAGATCAATAGAAATTTGCTGATGGGTGTAAAGTAATCTGGTGTTAACTCTCCAAATTTAATGTCAAATTTCTAGATATCATTTAAGCTTATTCAATCAACTACCATCCTTCCAAGATTTTAGGATGGGAAGGTACTGCTTTGCTAAAGAGTTGAAGTAACCCCTCATCTTCAACAATTTGCCTACATAATGCAATCCAAAACTAATGTTTTCGCATTATCTCTTACTTTCCCTTCCTTTGCTGCATGCTAATTGGCATGCTTTTATTTGTCGCAGAACGAAGCATGTTTTCAAGGCCGGGCACCAAGAAGTTCACTTGTAGGAAGCAAGAATTGTTTGAAGGACTTGCAAAATGGTTTGGTGACATCAAAAGAGCTTGTGAAGATATTGATCCGTTTCGGTGGGATAGGGAAGCAGCAAACATCAGCAATCTCTCTTGCTACAGCCCTTTACTGCGAGCTAGATCAGGCACTCGTGCAGGTTGTTCAGCTTATCCAAGCGAAAAATTCTGATCACGGTGAGAATAGCCATCTAGTGAGGCAGTTTGTTGAAGAAAAGGAAGCGTGGAATGGCAAAAAACAGGAAGGGATCAGAGTTGCAGTTCAATCCATGATTGAGGAAGTCAAGAACGAAAAGAAGTTGAGAAGAAAAGCAGAGAGGATGAATGAAAAGCTCATAATGGAGATGGCACAGATGAAAGCTTCGCTGGCGAATGCAGGTAAAGAACTTGAAAGCGAGAGAAGAACAAGAGAAATGATTGAACAAGTCTGCAGTGAAATGCTAAGGGGAATTGGTGACAACAAAACTGAAGTAGAGGAAATGAAAAGAGAGTCTGCCAAGATACGAGAAGAGTTGCAGAAGGAGAGAGAAATGCTTCAACTTGCTGATGAATGGCGTGAGGAAAGAGTTCAGATGAAGCTCTCTGAAGCCAAACATCAATTCGAAGAGAAAAATGCAGCCGTTGACCAATTGAGATTTGAGCTTGAAGCATTTCTTGCAGCTACGGGAAGAGAGGATCTTGTGAATGCGCAACGGGATGCTGCAGATAGCTTGGACAGTGATTGCCAAAGACGAATGGTTCATCCAAGCAGAAGCAACATGGCGACTTATCCAACGATGGACAGAAGAGTTGCTGGTGAAGAAGAGGATCAAGAAGAGAGCGATGGAACAGACTCGGAAGACAGTGACCTGCATACGCTTGAGCTCAATGTGAACAACAACAATAATGGCTACAGCTGGAGATATGCTTCTGCAGCCACTGGAGATGAAAGCAAACTAGCTTCAACCAAGGAAAAGTATCAGAGGAGCCCAAAATGTGAAGTATATGGCAGTGCCATTTTTCCAGAGAGAGTCATGACAGAAGGAATTAAAGAAAGCATTGTGAGAAGCTTTCAGAATTTGAATGGTTATATGGATGAAAGAAAACCAGTTGACCCAAGTGATAGGCTGGAGCAAAATGTGGAGAAACACAAATCCGTAGAGATACTGGGCAACCAGAACATAGCTAGTTCTACAATTCTTCCACATGGTGTACCGAGCTCAACAAGACGTAAACAACGACCAAAATAAAGGTGATCAAGTCTCTGTAGGATCAAAAGTTGCTGAGATGGTCAAAGCGATCAGGAAGAACAAATCCAAGACAACTGCAGGTAGCTCCCATTCAGTAATTCTTTTGGTAACATACTCCCCTTCCATCATTTCTGCAATGTCAACGTAGCAGATAAGCTCCTGACTCTTTGTGCCTTCAAGAATGAGCTTTTAGCATCACAGACATGAGAGATCACTTCCTGACAGCCCAGTGGTGGATGTAATGATAAGGCATGCATGAACACAACCATCTTATATCGAACTATATGTTACAACTCTTACACTATGTTGATAAAATGATTTGTTTTATGAATCTTTTCTTCTTCTGCAATGGTTGAAACTACTGGTGTGTCATACTACAAAGAACAGAGTGTCCTAGTTGACATAGCATCTTTAGATCATAGTACAAAGCATTCTCCCACCCATATACTATCTTGTATGATCTTTCCGGTGTTACAGTTGTATGAGAAAGAATGACTGATAACTTAATGTAATAGTAAAAATATGGAGCACAGATCCAAATAGCATTATTTATGCAGTTCCACACTCGAGCCAATTCTGATACCTTTGTTGGTGCTCTTACACGCTCCTCTGCAACATCTCCTGATACCGCTTGAAGGATTCCAGCTTCTGCAGCCTCATCTGCCTGTGAAATCTCCTAATGAACACGTCCGCTACGTGGTCGATCTCGTCCTCCAGACTGAACTCAGAGCCATCCTCCCTGGAGTTCCTGACGAGATCAACGACGGATCCAGTGGTGTTCACAAGCTCCTCATCATCTTCGTCCTCCACGTCGAAGAGAGAATGCCTCAGATCTGGATAGTTATCGTCGTCGTCATAGTACGAAGGTTCCGCGCTCGTTGGACTCGGCAGGGCTTCGTTCTTAGCAGCATCGTAGAGCACGATCGCCTTGTTCTGTTCCTCGGCGGAATGGGCACCTCCTTCACCTCTCTCTTGGCCCATCAGCGCATGGATCTTGTGGTTGATTGCCTTCATCAGGACCTTCTTGTTATGAAGCAGCCCCAGGACCAGGAGCCTGGTCTTCAGGGCACTGGTTTTGCTCTTCACCGCCATCGACTTGGCCTTCACCATGGCCACCACAACGGAGTATATCCGCTTCAAGGCGGAGGAAGCCCGGATCTTCATCTTTGGACGGCTGAGGACGTGTAGAACCCACGGCAGGAGATGCGAACAAAGTTGTGGACGAAGGATCGATCAGTGGACAAAGTGGCAATGTGCTGGCATGAAATGTTGATCTAGAAAGAGCGATTTGGGAGGAAATGAATTGTAGAGAGTTGAGATCGGTTCTCAGCAACAGAAGCGACAGAGCCGAACACGAGGAACTCAAAGTGACCGCTGTTGCATGGGCTTTGTCTGGTGGGATATCATGGGTATATATATACACATACAACACTGCAGGATAGCTTGATTGGGACTTGACGAGGGAAACTTAATGGCTAAGTAGTGAGCACAATGCATAGGCAGGAAAGTGAAAGCTAAAGTAGGAAGCAAAAGTGGGAGAAAGCAACCATTGCATGTGAAGGAAAATATTCCTTTGGAGTACAGTTGTGTTGGTCTCTCTCCTTTTGGAGTATAGTAGGAATTGTTGGGTGGATAGAGGGAGGAGATGGGTGTAGCAAAATTAAGGCTTTGGTGCTTTAGTATGCCTCCACACAAGTATTCCAAAGCCCCATGTGTTTGCCATTTTCCTTCTCCAACGTTTCTTTGCTTTCTCGGTGCAGAGATGACTGTAATGTTTCTGTGTAAGGGTTGTCTCTTTTGTGACTCCACACCATATCTGTAATGGAGAAACTTTTGATATAGACACATTATTAGTCCTCCACATTATATATAATGGTTCAAGCTTGCCTAAATGCTTTTGAATCTTTAGTGTTTAGGGGCCAGTGATGTTTGAACATCCCGACTCAATTAAAGTTTTGAAGCATATAAAAAATTTGATGAGGTTGAACTAGATGCTCGAATGCTCGCTCGTTCGATGACTAAAGGTTGCTTGAACGCTTGTTTTGTGATCAATCTATCGAGATTTGATGGATTTCTCCGTATGATACATTTGGCCCTTAAATCATTGAAAAAAAAAAATTTAATAAATTAGTAATTAGCCTTAATTATTATGACATGATAATTTTTTATATTAGGTTTAATCAAAAAAATATTTTACCATACAAAAAAAAAATTCTCTAACCTTTCATACGGGGCGAAATATTGTTTTGATTTTTTATTTTAGACTAATATGATGATGACCCAATTGTTGATTGAGAGCAGTAATGTTGTTGAATTGATGTCGAACTATGTATATATATATATATATATATATACTTTTTTTTCTTTTATTAATACATAGAATTTAGAATTGGGCTGATTGTTCAAAGCAAGCGGTTTACAGACTCTGATATTAATCTACTAATCCATCCAAATCGAAGCATCACTAATGTTTCCTCTGGAGTGCCTCAGAAATCCAATGCAGAAGAGCTCCTCCATGTAAGATACTGAAGCATCAATCTACTGGTATGTCTTTCCAGTTCCCCGCAGGCAATATGCGAACGGAGCGATCCAGTATGGGTGCTCCCTGCACAAGAAATCCAACAAAATATGGTCATAGACTTGGTTCTTTCACCCAACCATGCTCTCTAACCTAATGAAACAAAGCCAGAAAAACGCAATCCAACTTTTCCAAGCCACCTAATGCAAGATCAGATCAGTATAGGCCCGTTAAACATAGGTTAATCCTTTTGGAAAATGTAAAACGATTCGAAGATTAATAATAGAATCAAGTAAAATATTTGGAAAATAAATAGGAATCTATCGTTTATCTTACACTCAATAGAAGAGCAGTTTCAAAGGCATATGGCTGCCGAAAGGTCACAAGAGCCGTTTGGGACTGATCTCCATCTCTGACGATGGCCAAAAGATCAGCAGCAGCAAGTCATTGAAGTCAGCACGTAGAGCATGAAGAAGGGAAGAGGGTGGCGAGTTACCTCTGCAGCTGGATTTCATCGACAGTACCACAGTACGAGAAGAAGAAAATAAGATCCGCTCGACTTGTCTTAGGGGAAACATTTGACACCTTTACGGTCAGGTCTAGAGCACCCATGAAGTGCGCGACTCTCAAACTTCGACACCACCTCCATTTGATGCACCAGAGCAGGTCTTTAGAAGAGGTGATGATGGCAAGGATCTGCACCAAAGAGAAGGAATGAGGGTCCAGATATGATGGAACAAAGCACTGCCAAAAAATTATTCCTCTTGTTCCTCAGTTGCTTCCAAGACAAGATAAACATACTACCACTGCCTTGTGCGATTAAATGCCAATAGCTATCAACACGAATCTCCACCAAATTGCTTCTATGACAAGATTACACATATGAGATTATTCTAACACTGTTATGGCGATCACTATGAATACATCTGGTAGGTGCTAAAACAACGAAATCCACAATCTCAAACACTTTTAATTCCAACATATGTCCTTTTAATAGTTCTGCTCTTCAAAAAAATATATTTCTAATATATATCCCAAGTAAAATTATAGTTTCACTCTTCATAAATTAATTTTTTTTAAATTATGTCTTCAATTATAGAATTGATTAATTTATTTTATTTTAATCAAATACTTCGATATGACCTAATCATGACTATATTTTGGTTACTCGATTAGATTTAGAACAATCAAGTTTTGATTGAATTTGAGAAAAAGTTAAATCTTAATCAATTTTTTACTTTGATCAATTTTAATTTTGACTGGCCTAATTAAATGAATGGTTATCTCAAATCTTTGAGCTTAATTTGGGTAACTCAATTTTAGTCCTACCCAATTAAATATGGTTGACTGATCTAATTTAAGATTCTATGTAAGTTTAAGAAAACTATAAATTATAATTTTTTATAATTTTCTCATATGAGATATTAATAAAATTTTATATACGATAATTAAAAATCTAATTATTACTTTTGGATATTTACTTAGTTATTCACATGTATATGTTTGAAATTATGAAATAATATTTATTTTTATATGAAAGCATGATTTATGATTTATCATAATTGTATTTATCATATGAGTTTTTTTTTTATGTTAATTAATATTTGATAATTATTACAATTATTATTTTGTTACTATTGAATTGTTTCAACATAAATTAGATTGAAGAAATTTGATAAATATTATTTATAACTTACATCCCTAAATTTTATCTAATTAGTAGCTGATAAAGTAGCCTAAGATGATAAACTTATTGGATATGAATTATAATAAAATTTTTATCATTTATAAAATTTTTAAATTATATTTTAAATTATTGTATTGGTCTTATAGCAACCAAAGTAAACTAGACTAATAACTTATAAATTTACATAAAAAAATAGTCATAAATAATATTAAAAATATTCATAATGATATACATAATTAAGAGATTTAGATAATTATTAAAAATAATCTACTTCAAATAATTATGTGATAGGATAGAATGATATTATTTTGAATATCTTTCTAGTTTAGTGTTGTATATTCACATATAGTAATATTATTCTATGAGAACGGTATCAATCATACATAAATAATTTTATGTGAATACTAGATATATTAATATTTCATCATAAGATGAAATATATATAGAGATTATATCAATAGTTTAATATTTATTAAAAAAACTTAAAGCATTAATATTGTTTTATTTTATTACAATGGTACTTCCTTCAATGCATTATGATAAATATCTATATATTTTTTGTGTTAAATTATTATAAGTAGTACGAGCATGTATTATTTATATTAGGTATATTAGACCTTGATTAGACTAATTTAAAAAATCATAGACATAATTAATGAAAGTTTTATGAAGCTAATAATTAAAATAAATGATCAAAAAATGTCTAAAGGATTTAATTTTATGATAATTACTAATAATATTTAGATTTCATTACAAGTTATAACTAGTATATTGGAATATTTAAAAATTAGTTTAAATTTATTAACAATTCATTAGATGCCATCTTAATAAAAGAACTAACTAAAATTTAGTATAATAGTATTTGAGGAATTCAATATTATATCCTCAAAATACTTGACAAAACTATAAGCTTAAGAACATTGGCCATAAATATAGTTAACTCATCTCTTGTATAATTTAATCTTAATTCTATTTCTTCTTAATTTGTCTCATTTAAATTTTACTATAATAAAATTAAAAATAAGTAAAATTTTCATGAGCTAACTAGTATATGTGTAAAGTTATAAAGACTCACCGCAACCATTATAATCGTCGCTCCCCCTTCACAATTAAAGACTAAGAGATCCTTGCCCACGTTACCCTCCATTGCTTCATCTTGCTCATGATCGAAGATAGGGAATCCTCTAGCTTTAGTCACGGGGTTTCGTTGGCCATGAGACCTATCTCTATCGTTAGCGCTCTCGTTGCCTATTTTCACTATCTGCGTTGCACATGCAATACAGGAGGGAGACAAGGCTGTTGCCCATGGGCAATGCTAAATAGAGTTAGCAGAAGGGTAGGTGATAGGTAAAGTGATGAGAGGAGACAAGGGATCGATGGGTGTGGAGGCAATGACGATTATAAGTTGATGATGGAGGATAGAATGATATTTTTATCAAATTGATAGAAAAAACAACCTTAGGTAAAAATCAATTATTGGAGCGCCATTGGGCCAAAGTTCAAAGTGAGAACTTTTTTAGAAAAAATATCCAAACATATTAATATAAGAAAATTATTATTTATAACCCCCTCTTTACTATTTATAATCATATTTTTAAAAATTAATATTTTTAAACTATCTCTTTATAGATAAATATAAATATCATCTTCATTCTTATCTTCTCCGTACTCTTCTTCTTCCTTATCGGAGGACAACATCGATCGGACGATGATAACGAGTGATGTTGATAATAAACGACATTAATAGCAAGTGAGCATGATAAAATAAAGAGGTGTGAGGAAAATAATAATAATAATACTGAAGTTATAAATAGTAAAATAATTTTTTTTTAATTTTTTTAAAGGATTATCAATAGGAAGGAGTTGTGCCGTTATGAATAGTAAAAAGATATTTAGGGTTTAGTATACTACAGGAAGATCTCTTTTCAAAGAACCAGAGAGAGAGAAGAACATTAAAATTGAAATATTTATCGCGGTCCTCTGATTCATTCTGACAACACTACTTTACAGCATAAAGTAGTGTTGTCACAGAAATGCCTGCAACTGAGACTCCACACAGCAATCACTTCACCGGGTTATAGGTCGCCATGGCACAAAGCCTAGCTTCTCCTCCACCCTGAAGGGTCGAGGGAGACCATCAGCACAGTGCGATGGCATGATCAGCTGCGGAAGGCTTCACGATGCACAAGCTCGGTGGCTCGGATAACTCAGGAACAGTAGGTATGCGTCTTCCTCTGAGAAGATCTTTGAACGAATCGAGAGCTTTGCGCATCCAATCATATCGACAGAGCTTATAGGCTTCTCCCACAGGCACCTTTAGGGGAAAGAAAGTAAGCATGGAGTTTGTCAGATGATCACAGTATGTCGTTTGTGATCAGATACTCACCCATTTCCTGTCACGGCTATCCTTTTCGGGGTAGCAGTCGAGCTCCTCAGTGACCTCCAAGGCAAACATGTAGCCTTTGCAAGTTCCTTCCAGACTACAGGCCTTCTGTGTGCTCTTGCTTCTGAACTCCCAAACACCAAGAGCAGTGTCCTGGAGCAACAAGTGAAGAAAGAGATCAATGACAACTTCATAGTGATTCAAATGGTCGATCAGTATGTCCATAGACATAAATTCCTGTAAATCTATCGAGGAAATGTTATTTGGGAAGTGATTACAGTGAATATGACCGACAACAACCACAGTCTCCTGTAAAAAACCTTGCATGAGTATTAGCCTCCCATTACCAGCAGACCGGAAGTGCAATAGTTGGGGAGACAAGAAACACATCACATGCATGGTAGTTGGATCGAGTAGCACATTAATCTTACTAAAATCCAGCTGACTTGAGGGTCCACGCAGATTCAGGAGTAAAAAATTGTTCTTGATATAACATATATCAGATATATGAGAAAACTGTACCCATTGGGTTGATCTGATCACACTAATGAAAGTAGACTGATGAGAAGAGCACCTGATTTCTTAGAAATCAAATGCATGAATGTGAATAATAACTTGAAAAAGAATTTTCTCAAAGTTCTCTTGCACAGTGCCTCATTGCCTTCAAATAATGGCTAATCTATTTTCTTTGAAATGAAGCTAGGGAAATGGAAATCTAAGAAGTCCATGATCACAAATTTTATCTCATCAAACGAAATGGTTTGATGTATACTCACATTCAAAGTTCCCCTCACTCCTGCTTCTTCCAAAGCTTCACGGCATGCTGCTTCACCTGCAGTCTCATCATTCTCCCATCCACCCTGTCACAGCAGATGTATCAGACACAGAAATCCCAAGCCAGAATAACTTTTCTGTGAGAGCTGACTGCCAAAGGAGAACAAGGATTTCTCACCTTTGGGAAGACGAGATCAAGTCGACCTGGAGAAGTGACCATGAGGACTTCCACTCTATCTAGCAAATCACAGGATTGGTTATCCCCGTCTATGTTGTTTAGCTTGTAAGGAATACATCTGGTCAGATCAAAAGGAACACGAGTAAGAAACTGAACATCGATCTATCATATTGTATATACATGGATCAGTCATTTCCTTGGCATGCAACCTTGACACTTGGTTCAGATGAAGCAGAATCCACATCAGAACATCACACAAACGCTTTACATGATAGATCTGGAGCAGCCATGTTGCTACGACTGCTTCTAGTGTAGTCACTTCCAATCCAAAACCAATTTTCACTCCACAGCTTGGAATTGGGAACACTTTTGCTTCTGGTTGGATGTAGGACAGACATAGACACACTACAAATTGTTGTTCCGATCACAGATTAGAACAACAATTCCACTGGTGATTTATTTAGGTATATGAAGGTAACTTTCATAGCTGGGCTGGATGCTTTGTGTTCTCAGCCACATCTGCTTACCTCAAGAATACTATACACGACCATCTAGCAGTAGGTGGAACAAAATCATCTTTGTCCTTCTCACTGGAGCATTACTACAGTAAGTCGAAGCTCATCCACTCCAAAACTGAGAGCTTTAAGAAGAATATATAGGAAAGGATAGAAGTGCAAGGTACCCTGCGACAAGCCGGAGCTGGTTGTCATACCGCTGTTGCTGGCGGCCCTTGCGAGCGAGCAGAGGAGAGGACATGCTTCCACGACAAACGAGCTCCTAACTTTAACCAACAAAAAGGGCACCAAACGGATCAGAAGAGTCCGGTAAAGGCTAAAAGACATCAACTTGTTGCGAAAGATAAGCCAAAAATGCAACATGAACACCTTCCATCTCACCTGAGACCGTCTCGAGCAGAACAACAGCACCGTCATAAACCCCTCGTAGAAGTCCCACTCAGAGGCAAAAATCGCATCTTTCTTCTCCCAACCACCCTCGCTTGCTCTCCGAACCTTCCTCGCCGTCGCATTCGAGGATCTCCAACGCTAGGTGGATTGGAGAAGAGAGGAAAGGGGCACTGTAGATTCCAAACCGACCGCCATGTGAAGGAGCTGCTGCTGCCTCGTCTTGCCGCCGAATATAATGCCTCTGGGGTCAACCAACCCGCCCAAAGACCCTATTTTTACGCGACGAGTCTCGAGCCCAACACCGACGGTGGGAGGAGACAGGAGCAGATCAGAGCCCGCGCGCCCAGCAACGAAGACTAGTTTAAACTATATAGCTCCAACACGAGAAGTGGTTGGGATCTTTCAGCGAAGCCCGCTCTGCCTGGATACAGACAAACACACAGAGAGAGAGAGAGAGAGAGAGAGAGAGAGAGATTTGGATTCGAGGGGCGACACCAAATCACATCTTGAAGGAGACGGCGATAAAAAATGAATTTTTTGTGTGGAATGGATGTGAGGACAAAAGATGATCTTATTATCCTCCTCCTATGGTTATGCACATGGAGTTTGATAAGACTCTTTTTTTTATTTATTTTTGAGAAAAAAATGAAGAGATGAGAGAGAAAGGGAGAGAGTCTTTTATTGATCATACTGTGCACTTTCTTTCATCACTGATAAAAACTAATCAGCTTTTTTTTTAAATCAAGGAAGAAGAGAGAAAAAAAATAATAGAAATAATTGGGAAAAAAAAAGGGAAGGAGGGGTCTATTGGAAATAATAGAAATTTGAAAAAATAAAATAGAAGAAGAAAAGATTTTCTTATTAGATGTATCCAATTAGCTAAACATTTTGTTCAAAAAAATAAAAGGAAGTAAAATGAGTTTGAATATTAATAAACTCTATAAACAAATTGCCGAGGGAGTAGGGCTTCTTCTAGCTTCATAGGGTGTGAGTCAGATACACATCAAATTCAACTCACATGAAAACAAATAATTGTTTTTATAATTCATGTTTATTGTAAAGATAATTGGGTGGTCAATCGATTGATTGATGAATCAATCATTTTTGTACGATGTAAATAGCCCTTCACTTCTCTCTCTCCTCAATTTGCTTCGATATATGCAGCAATACTCGCCTAACTTTGCAATCTATTGTTGGACTTTTTTCTCTTTATATATATATATATATATATATATATATATATATATATATATATATATATATATATATATATATATATATATATATATATATATATATATGCTGTAATACCCCTCGTACCATCATAAACTCAGTCAAATTTATCCCATCGCGACACCTCTACCCCACTACTCTATCCTCAGTCTCTACATGCAACCTTTCCCTCATTGGATTATGACACTATCGACTCTTCATTGACATATGAGTAGTGGAGGTTTATCGGGTTTCGACATACTATCACGGGCTTAGCTGGTTTTGCATGCGTCATGCGACACCCTTGTGTGTCCATACGCGAATGGTCAATCTTCCAAAAACCTCTTATGGTTCCTTAAATACCTACAAAAGATAAAATGGGTTAAAGAAAGTATTCAACTCGGGATCTATAAATAATCATTTCAGTAAACACCTGATAGACAATGCAAGTTATAAATAGAAACTTCATAAGTTTTGAACGATCACGCGACAAAGGGTTTAAGGTAGTTTGCTGCAACCAAATATTCCTACAAGTGCCCACATGATACTATAATGGAACAAAGCGAAGTACTAACTTTGGAGACTACCCCAAAGGCCCATCTAGTCTTGTGCTATTCGGATAACTTCGAGATGTTGTGCTGGCTAACACTCCGTATGACGACTATACACAAATAATTTTTTGGACGACATGTTTCTAGGCAGTTTTGCCTTTGAATAATGAGTACACACAACCTACATTTATAAGTCTAAAACAACCACAAAAGCCAACTAAAATAAGATTGTCATGCCTCCTACAAGTCCTTTACATGTCGTGTAAGACATGAATAAAATCGAAAGATACAGACATACATGAACATTATATCGAACACATTGTTTAGATCTTTATCCATGATAGTATGATAAAGCTCGTCAATGATGATGAGGTTGCTTCTATCATGACGGTAAAGATGTAACTATTAGCTCGATGGAGAATCGATGATACCAAGATCTAACAAAGAGGGAGAACACATGGAGGGGAGCCGATGGTGTCAAGCTTCAATGGAGGGGAAGGAGCAAGAGGATAGAGTAGTGATGGGTAAGGATAGAAGTAAAATACATCAATTAAGCGGTATTAAAAAGTAAAATTAATCAATTAAGTGGATCAGAATCCAACACCACAATCATTGTTTTGAGTGATCGAAGTGACCTCCACCTCTGCCCCATCGCGAGACACCACTACTCTATCCTCACTACTTTTACCTATCGCAAGACGCCACCACCTCTGCCCCACTACTCTATCCTCACTCTCTACATGTAACCTCTCCCTCATTGGATCATGGCACTATCAACTCTCCGTTGACATATGGGTAGTGGAGGTCTAGCGGGTTTCGACATGCTATCACGGATTTAACTAGCTTTACATGAGTCGTGCGGTACTGTTGTGTGTCCATACGCAAACAGTCAATCTTCCCAAAACCTCTTATGGTCTCTTAAGTACCTACAAAAGAGAAAATGAGTTAAAGAAAGTATTCAACTCGGGATCTATAAGTAGTCATTTCAGTAAACACCTAATAGACAATGCAAGTTATAAATATAAACTTCGCAAGTTTTGAACGAACGATCACGTGACAAAGGGTTTAAGGTAGTCTGCTGTAACCAAATATCCCTACAAGTACCTGCATGATACTATTATGGAACAAAGCGACGAACCAACTTTGGAGACTACCCTAAAGGCACATCTGGTCTTGTGCTACTCGGGTAGCTTCGAGATGTTGTGCTGGCTAACACTTCGTTCGACGACTATACACAAATAATTTCTTGGACGTCGTGTTTCTAGGCAGTTTTGCCTTTGAACAATGAGTACACACAATCTATGTTTATAAGCCTGAAACGACCACAAAAGTCAACTAAAATAAGATTGTCAAGCCTTCTACAAGTCCTCTGCATACCATGCAAAGCATTAATAAAATCGAAAGATATAGACATACATGAGCATTATATCGAATATATTGTTTACATCTTTGTTTGTGGTCGTGTGATAAAGCTCGTCAATGATGATGGGGTTGCTTCTATCATGACGATAAAGATATGATTATTAGCTCGATAAAGAATTGATGATACTAAGATCTAATAAAGAGGGAGAATGCATGGAGGGGAGTCGATGGTGTCGAGCTTCGATGGAGGGGAAGGAGCGAGATGTGAGGGCAAAGGTGATGAAGCGAAGGCGATGAAGGTAGCGAGCAACGGATGATGACGAGAGGTATTTACGAGATCATAGAGATATCATATGAGAAAAAAAAAAAAAGGGAATCGGAAAAGCCAAAAAAGAAAGATTTTTTTTAAAAAAAATCATCCTATTTTGTTTAGCAAAAATAATAAAATAACTAAAAATGTTATTAGCCGTGAGGATTTGAACTATTCAAACTAATGCAATTAGGCGGTATTAAAAAAGTAAATTACATCCATGTAGATTGGATCAGAATCCAACACCTCAATCATTGTTTTGAGCGGTCGAAGTGACCTCCATTGGATCGAAGTCATTAACAAGCGACTCCTATTCTTCCAAGAAGGAAACTTCGTGAGGTGTGTGCGTGACTCGACCTTCGACACCACTGTCAGCACACCTTACACCCACGTATGATGTGACGATCGAATGATTGCCTCACCATTCCAATTTCACCACCTTTATCTACCTACATTAGATGTCATATTAAATCTAAACCAACAATAGTCATCATCCACTTCCTCCCTAATTCTTCTATTACTCAAATCCTCGTTACCATTAGTCAGTCAAATGATCGGATCACTCTTATGCAACACCATTAAAATATTAAATCGAACTTTATGATTCGATAAGATATCATAGAAGATAAGAGCGAGATAGAAGAAAAGTTATTTGCATTGTAGTGTCGCTATTCTTCTACTCTGTTGACATCAATTGATGTCAATCCAATTCAGCCCACCACAAAAGACACGGAGAAACTATTGAGGACGAGAGAAATGGATAACCACGGTGGCGAAAGTCCTATCCACATGCCCATTCAATGCCACGTGATATCACATTTTCTCCATCATTTATTTTAGCTCGCGCCTTGGTGGGTGTCTACTAACCTTATGCTTTATGTGGAGTTCGGTCCATCCACCGAGACGACCACATGTTGCCTATGATATCATCTACTCACATTAGCTTATAGTATTGCTAAGAGAAGTTAAGTACCGTATGCGTGACTGTTTATAATTGAATAAGATATATAATATAATTAATTAGATTCTAATGATAAATATTAACTAATAAAAAAAGTCTATATTATAATAAAATTCTTTTAATGCAAGAAACTCTTCTAATAACTTATCATAGATTTTCTGTTCTTGCATATAAATAGGCAGGACCTCTATGGGTTAAACGACAAGATACAGTTGAGAAATTATAGTTTTTCTCTTAATCTCTTTGAACCATCAATTTAAGTGGACCTATGAAAGAATTGAATCTACAAATGATACCCGGATCTCAAAGATGACGTCAAAAAGATATGTATAATCAAAATTGATCTAATGTCATTTGATATCAATCCTAGTATAAATTTTTTTTTTGCATTACAGATTTTATACTTACACAACTATAAATATGTCAAAATTTTAAAAATATAATAATTACTGATTAAGAAAAGAAGATGATGAAAATTTTAAGTGTTCGAAGCATACAATAATCCATTAGTCAAGAAAAGTTAACTCAAAAAGTCCGGAGACGATTTTGGATTAAAAGAAAGATGGAGATTAATTTAAATGCTCGAAGTGGCCATTCCGTGGGTATTATATGGAGAAAACCGGTGGGATCATCCAATATGTGCCGACAAAGAAGAAGATGTCCTAAAGTGCATCACCACCTGTCCATATCAACACCATAAAGTTGATAGCAACTCCAATCTTTGCAATCTATCATGCAATGGATAGATTTTTTTTTTTGTTATTTTTTGATTAGATGATAGAAAGATTTGTGCTGAGATCACATTTTGAGTTGGTTTATTAGTTGATTTAGTATATATTTTTTCACAAAACAAAGTGAGACTCGTATCTTAAATTAGATATGAGATGCCAAAATTTATTTGGTTGTTTACATGATGAACTATGCGTGTTTATATATATATATATATATATATATATATATATATATATATATATATATATATATATATATATATATATATATATATATATATATATATATATATATATATATATATATATATATATATATATAAACTTGGACGTCAATTCAACAATATTATTACTCTCCAAGTCAATTTTATTAAGAGAGATAATATAATAATTTGGTGTGATCTCATGCAAACTTGTTTAATTATATTGAACTGAAGCTACTCAATCAGAATGGGTGTCGATCAACAATTGGGTCATCGTCATATTAGCCTAAAATAAAAAAATATTTCACCCTAGGTTAGAGAATATTTTTTTTCTGTATCGTAAAATATTTTCTTGATTATGTTAGGATCAAGAGCACTAAGGAGGGGTGAATTAGTGCAGCAGAAAACTTTCGACGATTAAAACTGTATTCGTATGATAAAAGAGATTTTGGTAAGAAAGCTGATTCGTAAATCACTTTAACTCGTGATCAAGCGAGATGCAGTTAAAGCAAAGATATAAAGGCAGTTTGCAGTTATGATGGAAATCAGAATGTAAGCGCAAACTAAAATATGATGTTTGTACGATAAAACCGATTTCCGTCTTAATGCCGATTCAGAAAATACTTAACTACGAAACACGTTTGTAAATGAGCAGAAGGCGGTAAGCTACTGAGGAGGTTTGAAGTAATAAGATATTCAAAGTAAATGCAAACTGAGATTTAGAGTAGTTCGGTCAATCTTGACCTACATCCACTTTTGGCTTCCTCCACCGACGAAGTCACCGACGTCCACTAGAGGCCTTCCTTCAATAGGCGAAGGCCAACCACCCTTTTATAGTTTTACTTATTTTGACGGGCTTAGGAGATAATCCTTACAGAATTTCTCTCCTCTCTTGAAAGCTCAAAAATTGGAAGAAAAGAGGGAGGAGAACTTCTACACTTTTGAGCTCTAAAAATCATAGAGTAAGATTGGATTTTCGGTGCTTTTGGTTACCCTTTCATTGCTGAAAGGGTGGGGTATTTATAGGCCCCAAACCAGTTTGAATTCCGAGCTCAAAACTGTCATCTCCCGGAATTCCGGGGTCTGGCGGTTGCACCGCCTGGCAAAGCTCGGAGACTGAGCCTCTGGGCGGTGCCACCTCCTGTCAGGGGCGGTTGCACCGCTTGGCAAAGCTCGGAGACTGAGCCTCTGGGCGGTGCCATCGCTTGATTGGAGCGGTTGCACCGCTTGGCAGAGCTCGGAGACCGAGCTCAGGCGATTCCATCGCCTTGTCACGGCCTTAACTGGAATTGCCTAAGGCGTGAGGCACCCTTGCGGCCAAAGACGCGAACTTAGCTTGCGTTGCCTAAGTCGCGAGTCACCCTTGCGGCAAAGACGCGAACTTAGCTTGCGTTGCCTAAGTCGCGCTTCGCCCTTGCGATATTGCTCCGCAAGAATCAGCCCACTTGTAACCTCTCGTAGGTCCCGAAGGACTTGTAAAAGAGAAAGTTGGTTAGTTCGAAAGAACAAGCAACGGACAAGTCCCGAAGTCTCGCAAAAAGGGGAAGCTTTACAAGCAATTCAGCGAGCACCTTACGTGCACAAGAGAAAAGAGGGAGAGGGAGAAAACAAGGCTTTAGAAGGATGAACGAACAGCTGCAAGCCCACAAAACAGCCGCTCACCTGGTCCCGGGCGTGAAGACAAGTTCCCGTAAAGGCCACGTGCGAACTTGCGAAAGAGAGTTCAACGCCCGGTATATAACCGAAGCCCCATCCAGCCCTGTGCCACCCGGGGGGTTCAAAGGGGCTGAGATGGCTGATGTTTTGGTGAGCGGAGGTAGTTCTCCGCAACCCTCCCGCGGCACGCGAAAACGAAGTTGTTTTGGGCTGTTTTGGGGCTGTTTTGCTCGGTTCGGTGAGCGGTCGCTTTGTAACGCTGCAGCTTGTTCGAACTTACATATTTACAAGCAAAATGACCCAAAACCAAGAGAAAACATGCTGTCAACCAGCTGTACATATAGGTGTGAGCGATGAACGGTTCGTTAAATGGAGTTATTGCGGGTGCGCGACGACCGTTTGTGACATTCTCCCCCACTTAAACTGTCGACGCCCTCGTCGACGCTTGTTGGTAGTTGTTGATGACTTCTTCTTCATGTCGTAGGGCGTCTTCAGGCTCCCAACTGGCTTCAGTTCGGGGAAGCTTTCGCCACTTCACCAAGTACTCTGTTTGCTCAGCTCTATTGGGTAGCTTTATCTTACGGTCCGCCAGAATGGTTTCCACTCGCTTCTCGTAGGAGGCTGTGATGGGAGGTAGCCGAGTTGGAACACTTTGGGAAGCATCTCGCGGATCCGAGTGGTAGGCTTTTAGGTTGCTGGCGTGAAGAACGTTGTGAATTTTGAACCACGCTGGCAGTTGCAACTTGTAAGAGACGTTGCCTACCCTGCTGATAATTGGGAATGACCCTTCATACTTGCGCACCAATCCTTTGTAGACTCTGTTCCTAAAGAATTGGAGTGATGCTAGTTGGAGCTTTACCAACACCAAATCGCCAACTTTGAACTCTTACGATCGCCTTCCCAAGTCTGCCCACTTCTTCATCCTTTTTGTCGCCTTCTCCAAGTAAGCCCGTGCAATATATGCATTTCGATGCCACTCCTTTATGAAATGATAGGCTGATGGACTACTCCCAGTATACCCAATAGCCATGGTGTGTGGAGTCGACGGTTGTTGTCCTGTGATAATCTCGAAGGGGCTCTTGTTGGATGCAGAGCTCCGCTGCAAGTTGTAGGAGAATTAGGCAATGTCCAACAGCTTCACCCAATCTCGTTGATTGGCACTCACGTAGTGCCGAAGGTATTGCTCCAAGAGCGAGTTTATCCTTTCAGTCTGGCCATCCGTCTGGGGGTGGAGGCTTGTAGAGAAGTATAACTTCGACCCAAACAATTTGAACAGCTCGGTCCAGAATCGTCCCAGGAACCGAGCGTCTCGATCGCTAATGATATTGTGCGGGACTCCCCAATACTTCACTACATTCTTCATCATCAGCTTGGCCGCCTCCTCTGCTGAACAGTGTAGGGGAGCAGCAATGAAAGTTGCATACTTTGAAAACCGATCGACCACCATGAGTATCGATCCGAGTCCCTCTACAGGTGGCAAGCTTGATATGAAATCCAAGTAAATGCTTTCCCACAGCCTTTTTAGTACGGGCAACGGCTCCAAAAGTCCCACCGGCTTCCGCTGCTCCACCTTGTCTTGTTGGCAAGTAAGGCATGTTCGAACATATTCCTCCACATCAATCCCCATCTTCGGCCAGTAGAAGGCCCTCTCCACGAGAGCCAACGTTCTGTGAATGCCTAGGTGTCCAGCCCAAAGGGAATCGTGACACTCTTTTAAGAGCTCACGCCTTAAATTGTCCACTCGAGGAACATAAACCCTATTCCCTTTTGTGTAAACAAGTCCCTCCTGGACCCAAAATCGTCGTGCCTTGCCTTCTTTGAAGAGCTGCATCAGGATAACTGCCTGGGGATCACTATACAGTCCATCCCTGATTCGGGAAAGGAAGTTGGAGTGCAACTGACTTGCTTGGCCTCTGCCCTCCAGTTGTACGACATTCACGCATTTCACTTTCCGACTCAGCGCATTGGCCACGACATTCGCCTTCCCGGGCTTGTACTCCATTGCCATATCAAATTCAGCCAGGAAGTCCTGCCATCGCGCCTGCTTTGGGGAGAGCTTCTTCTGAGTTTGGAAATAGCTCAGGGCGATGTTGTCTGTCCTCAGCACAAATCGCGACCCAAGGAGGTAGTGTCGCCAAACTCGTAGACAGTGGATCACTGCTGTCATCTCCTTCTCATGCACTGGATACCGCCGCTCGGTCTCGTTGAGTTTGCGGCTCTCGTAAGCCACCAGATGACCTTCCTGCATGAGTACCCCCCAATAGCGAAGTCCGAAGCATCTGTATGGACTTCAAAGGGCTCTCCATAGTTTGACAATTTGAGCACCGGTTCTTCTAGAACAACAACCTTCAGATCTTGGAATGCTATCTCACATTTGTCAGACCACTTCCAAGGCTGCTCCTTCTTCAGCAACTCCGTCAGTGGGGTTGCCCGCTTCGAATATCCTGCTATGAAGCGTCGATAGTAGTTGACGAAACCAAGGAAGGATCTCAACTCTAGCACCTTCTTTGGAGTTCGCCATTCCGCAACTGCTTGCACCTTCGACTTATCCATCCGAATGGAGCCATCACCGATTCGATGTCCCAAGAATAAGATCTCAGTTTGAGCAAAGTAGCATTTCTTCCTCTTCACGAATAAAGTGTTCTCCCTGAGAACCTTGAAAATCATCCGAAGGTGCTTGACATGCTCCTCGAGCGTTTGACTGTAGACGACGATATCGTCCAGGTAGACGACCACGAACTTATCCAAATACTCCTTGAATAGCTAGTTCATGAGAGTACAGAATGTGGCTGGAGCGTTGGTTAAGCCGAAGGGCATCACCAAGAACTCAAACGCTCTATACCTGGTCACACAGGTAGTCTTCGCTTCGTTGCCTTCAGCAATACACACCTGCCAATACCTCAACCGAAGGTCAAGTTTTGAGAAATACTTAGCCTTGCCCAATTGGTCGAACAAGTCCGCGATGAGCGGGATGGGATACTTGTTCTTCATTGTTACTTTGTTGAGGGCTCGGTAGTCGACGCATAATCGAAGGCTCCCATCTTGTTTCTTCTGGAAGAGAACTGGAGCTCCGAAAGGTGCTTTAGAGCTGCGGATGAGACCACCACTTAGCAGTTCACCTAACTGCTTCCTGAGTTCTGCCAATTCTGGCGGGGGCATGCGGTAGGGTGGTCTCGCTGGAGGCTTCACTCCTGGCTCCAGCTCGATGCTGTGATCCACGCCTCTGCGTGGTGGAAGAGTCCTCGGCAACTCAGGTGTCATAACGTCTTTGAACTCTTTTAGGACGTTCGCCACCACAACAAGTTCTTGAATGGCCTCATCGTAGAGTGGCTCTAGCTTCATAGCAGCCACGAATGTCAATTCGCCTTTTCACACCCCTTTCTTCAGTTGTAATGCCGAAATGTGTTGGGGATCCTTAGTTCCCCTCCGAGAGACGGGAACCACACATGGGTCATCGCCTCCCATCATACATAGGGAGTTCAAGAATGGCATCGACACCAACTTCGCCGCGTGCATAAACTCCATTCCAAGAATCACTTGGAAGTCGTCCAGTGGCACGGCCATCATGTTGGTGTTTCCGCTCCAAGTCCCGATTTTGATGGGAACTCCCTTCGCCAACCCGGAGATTCGCCTGGCCTCCGAGTTCACTGCCTTCATTCGGCTTGGGCTCTTCTCCAAGGTCAACCCAAGTCGCTGTGCTTCACGATCGGCTATGAAGTTGTGGGTAGCGCCCGTGTCCACCATTGCACGGGTCGTTTGGCCATTTAGCTTGATGTCCACATACATCAGCTCACTACTTCCTGCTTTTTGTACCTTTGTCTTCATGTTCTCCCCCACTTGACCCAGCATAGCGTTCAACGAACGCATTGCTCCCATTCGAGGTCCTTGCGACTCCTCGTCGTCGCTGCTGGATTCAGAACTGCTCGAACTAAGAGCAACAGCTTTGCCCTTGTCCGATCGGGGGGGGGGGGTGGATGGAAGCCGTCAAAGCATTGAGTGCCTATTTTTATGGGCACTCCCTTACCATGTGCGGTCCTCTGCACAAGAAGCATCCTCCAGGTTTTGAGGCCTTGCCCTTCGGGTTCGGCCCTTTGTGGGAGCTCTTCTTCTTTTGTTCGCCCCCGAGCTCCTTCCCTCGAGAATGTTTTGAAGGGCGATTGCCTGAAGATTGTTTCCTTCTTGCTAGGTCTTCAGAGGAAACAAAGTCGGTGAGCCTTTCTGCAGCAGCAATTGCCACGACCACATCGGTAACATTCCTTTGATTTAGCTCCTGTTGAGCCCATGGTTTCAAACCATCGAGGAAGCTGAACAACTTGTCCTTCTCAGACATGTCCTATATATCTAGCATTAGTGCAGAAAAGTGTTTCACATAGTCTCGGATGGTGGTACTTTGGCGGAGTTGTCTCAACTTCCTTCTTGCGATGAACTCTGTGTTCTCCAGTAGGAACTGAGTTCTCAACTCCCGCTTCAAGTCCTCCCATGTGTCGACTCGACACCGACCTTGTTGGATCTCCTCCCAACGAGTTCGCCACCAAAGTTTCGCATCTCCGTTCAGACACATTGTTGTTATGGAAACTTTGGTATCTTCAGAATCGGGCCTCGTAGCTCGGAAGTATTGCTCCATATCGAACAGAAAGTTCTCGAGCTCTTTGGCATCTCTGGCCCCTCCATATCCATGAGGCTCAGGTGCCCTCAAATTTTGTGGCGGTGCAACGCGGGTGTTGCTTCCTCCCGCATTTAGTGTTCTTGTGAGCATGGCCACCTTTGCAGTGAGTTCCGCCACAATATCCTGTAAGTGTTGCATGGAGTCTTTGGTGTCATTAGACAGTCGGTCGACTAGGGCCTCGACCTTGTTGATCCTGGACTCTGCTTCCTCTTGCGAGCTCTCTACCCCAACAAGTCTTTGTTGGCCATGGTAGAGTTCCTCCATGCTCGCTTCAAGAACAACCAAGCGGGTTTCCGCCGTCGTGAGTCTCTCCTTATGACTCTTTTTCCCAGTTAGCGCTCCAGATTGCACTTCCTCCGCTCGCGAAGAGTAGCCAACTTCTCGCTCATCCTGTTCGCTGTCACGCTCCTCTTGAGCGGCTCCAACAGCATGAGAGCGAGTGTGCACATGCAGCCCACCTGCGGCTGCTTGGGGCAAGGGTCCGGCTTGCCCCGTCTTGCTTGATTCGCCACGATGCTTTGCCATGGCGAAGTTGCGAAGTTCGTTCGCTGCTCGCTCGAAGTGCTTGCCCGCTCTAATACCACAATGTCACGGCCTTAGCTGGAATTGCCTAAGGCGTGAGGCACCCTTGTGGCCAAAGACGCGAACTTAGCTTGCGTTGCCTAAGTCGCGAGTCGCCCTTGCGGCAAAGACGCAAACTTTGCTTGCATTGCCTAAGTCGCGCTTCGCCCTTGCGATATTGCTTCGCAAGAATCAGCCCACTTGTAACCTCTCGCAGGTCCCGAAAGACCTGTAAAAGAGAAAGTTGGTTAGTTCAAAAGAACGAGCAACGGACAAGTCCCGAAGTCTCGTGAAAAGGGGAAGCTTTACAAGAAATTCAGCGAGCACCTTGCGTGCACAAGAGAAAAGAGGGAGAGGGAGAAAACAAGGCTTTAGAAGGATGAACGAACAGCTGCAAGCCCACAAAACAGCCGCTCACCTGGTCCCGGGCGCGAAGACAAGTTCCCGTAAAAGCCACGTGCGAACTTGCAAAAGAGAGTTCAACGCCCGGTATATAACCGAAGCCCCATCCAGCCCTGTGCCACCCGAGGGGTTCAAAGGGGCTGAGATGGCTGACGTTTTGGTGAGCGGAGGCAGTTCTCCGTAACCCTCCCGCGACACGCGAAAACGGAGCTATTTTGGGTTGTTTTGGGGCTGTTTTGCTCAGTTCGGTGAGCGGTCGCTTTGTAACGCTGCAGCTTGTTCGAACTTACATATTTACAAGCAAAATGACCCAAAACCAAGAGAAAACATACTGTCAAGCAGTTGTACATGCAGGTGTGAGCGACGAATGGTTCGTTGAACGAAGTTGTTGCGGGTGCGTGACGACCGTTCGTGATAGCCTGTCAGGGGCGGTTGCATCGCCCAACCTAGCTCGGAGACTAAGCCCTGGGCGGTGCCACCGTTGGCCAAGAAATCTGGGTCCGAATGGGCTAATCCATTCGGCCCAATTTGGGTCTATCAAGGGCCCAATTGCCCCAAGATTAAGTTAATGGGATCACCTCCCATTGCTAACTTAATCATCGTGCTAACTATGATATTTCTTAAGACATTTACCGCAACTTACTCCGGTGCGTCAATCGCTTCTTCCGGCGAGCTTCCAGCGAACTACCGTCAATCATCCGATGAACCCTCGATGATGCTCCTGCGGACTTCCGACAAACTCCTGGACTTGCGACGATCCACGTGGCGAGTTCCGACGAGCTTCTTTTGGCAAGCTCCTGGACTTCTCAGATTTGTTCCCGCAGAACCTCCGACGACCGTCTGGACTTCTATCGAACTCTCGAACTCCCAACGTGATCATAGTCTTGACTCCGGTGTAACTCCTGCTGCATGTCTTACTTTCATCGTAGTTAATCTTGCACATGTAAAACAAAACTTCGATCGAGACAATT
Organism: Musa acuminata AAA Group; assembly: GCF_036884655.1. Lineage (NCBI taxonomy): Eukaryota > Viridiplantae > Streptophyta > Magnoliopsida > Zingiberales > Musaceae > Musa > Musa acuminata. The sequence goes on from NC_088354.1 coordinate 12,034,847, forward strand.
AATCCTAAGCAATTAACCAAGTTGTCCGGTATGTCATTGGTCCCTCGACGCATCGTCCGATTATTCGTCGCATCGTCCGCTCCTGTGGCTTATTGCCCAATCGGCCAGTTGACTCTGCAACTCCGATATCCTTGGCACAATACCCGCTCTTTTTGGCCCGATGCCCGAGTCCATAGCCCGAAGTCTTCTGATATGTTCCTCCGGCACAACATGATTTTTCTTGCTTTAATTGTCTCATTCTGATCGAAGCATCCTGCGTCACTCAAAACGCAGATTAAAACATAAATATAATTATCAATTGGTTTCATCATCAAAATACGAGATTCAATAGATTAAACCTAATATAAAAAATTATCATGTCATAATAATTAAGACTAATTATTAATTTATTAATTTTTTTTATTTTTTCAATGACTTAGGCCAAATGGATCATATCGAAAAATCCATCTAATCACGGAACAAACGTTCAAGCATTCTTTAGTCATCTAACGAGCATTCGAGCATCACTGGGTCGTAAACACTTAAAGATTCAAAAGTATTTAGGCAAACTTTAACCATTATATATAATGTGGAGGACTAATAATGTGTCTACATCAAGAGTTTCTCCATTAAAGATATAAGATAATAGAGTATGGTGTGGAGTCATAAAAGAGACAACCCTAACACAGGAACATTACGGTCATCTCTGCACCGAGAAAGCAAAGAAACGTTGCAGAAGGAAAATGGCAAACACATGGGGCTTTGGAATACTTGTGTGGAGGCATTCTAAAGCACCAAAGCCTTTTAATTTTGCTGCACCGATGTCCCTCTATCCAAAAAGTCATTCTTCAAGACAGTGTATTCAAAACAGATCAAATTCAACGGATTGTAATAAGGGTAAAAGATCTTCAATAACGTTAGCATATGGTCATTCATGTGATCGAAGATGTTGTACAATTTGTTGAAATATAGCTTAATTAACTATAAAATTAATGTAGATGCACATGATATGATGTGCACTAGCAAAACGTGTCTTTCACATAATAATTGGAATCATTTGATGAATGATTGATGCCACAAAGAATAGTTTCCACTATAGTTATCGCAGTGATACTTAACTAATCTTTTCTATTCCTTATATTTTGTATTCTTTTTAATGACTGACATGAAGAAGGCTTTTAATAAGGCAATACTCCTCCAAGTGGGACGACGCTCCTATTGACCAACTAAATGGGGTCATATGACATGTCAAATCGTTTTGCTATTTCATGATGTTAGATCTGATGAGCAACGAGAATTATATTATGGTTTGTAGATTCTAATTATTTTTTGTCAATTATCTCTATTGAGACATCTGAATTGATTAGTATATTATTAAGTAATATATCTAGTCTATATTTGAATATCATATATGGTTGTAATGAAATTTTTTAAAAAAAATATTTTATCATCTATCTTCATTAAATTATATCAATATAATAAAACATTTCATTGTGTGTGTTCATCATGTTCCATTAGCAAACTTTAATATTGGTTCTAGAAGCAATTATTCAACTTTCTTCTATGTTTAAAAATGGAGCTCACCCATAAGGTAGGTGGCAAGTTAATTATAAAAAGACGTATCAGAGTCATGATCTACCACATCGCATGTCGTGGGTGTGCTAGCAGGTGAAAGATGATGCCTGCCTCATCATCATATGATGATGAAATCGATACGTGATCACTTTTCGAATGAAATGGTAATCGATTCCAATCCTACAGAAACTAGTACAAAGGATCTCATTTAATTTGTTGTTATGTCATGTTCTCCGGAATTAATGCTATATCATCTTATCTAATATAAGAGAGGAAGCTAGTAAACGTGGATCCATAATTTATCCATAATTTCAAAGACAACAGTCCCTATACCTTGATATAAAAAAAAAAGGACCTCTAAAACCCAAAATCCCTTAGTAAATTTGCTCTCATAAAACTTTAGCATCTTGTCAAATTTCTAAATCCAAATTAACTTAAACATGAGAGAGAGAGAGAGAGAGAGAGAGAGAGAGAGAGAGAGACATAAAAAAAAGAATGCAAACTAGCAAATACGTTGTATTCATCTGCTCACATCTACACTGTTACGATTCCGAAATAATTGATTTATTCATTAACTCACGAAACCGTAAACCTATCCTATGATGCAGCTCAAAGTCTGAAGCATTCCGAGGCGACTACTTTGACACTTGGTCGGCCCCAAGGAATAATGGTAAGTGGGAGCACTCGCGAGTTAAGAGGGGTCGTCCGACCTACGCCGCCTGCCCAGGAGGGAGGGGCACTTATTGCACGGTTCGAATCACAGCGTGCTCTCGTCCCGACCCAGGGAGTGGCTGCCAAGATTGACTCCCCGGTCACGAGTTTGTTCTTGGTTTTTTTTCTCGCTTTAATCGCTGGAGCAGGCGAAGACATGACGAGCTGAGCATACAGGGACGTGATGTAACTGGGATGACATGACGAGCTGAGCAGCTCTTGTAGTTTGTGGATCAGCTCTTGCTCTTGTAGTCAACGTCCACGTCCGCTGTCCTCTTTGGAAGGAGTCGAGGTATCACGAGTGTGTGCAGGTGACTTGTCTTCCTCACCTCGCTCGTTGGCCTCGTCGCAGAGCCAAACAACAAAAGAGAAGGTAGTCCATTCCATCCTAATCTCGCCGTCACCGTCGTCCGTCTCCGTTTCCGTCTCCGCCCTCCACTCGCCGGTCGCTGATGCGGATGAGGTTCACAAGTCCAACCACGTGAAAGCCTGCGGGGCCCTCAAGTTGCGTGCGCCGTTGCAAGACATTTGTGATGGTGCCAGGGTTGTCACGACACGCGCGCCGAGTGGGACCCTTCAAGAACGATCCATTTCCGTCGCGGGCCGCAAGCCAGACGTGGAAGGATGAGTGCGTGGGGGTGGCGAGTGTGTCTACACTAGTCACTGGCCGCGTCGTATGCTGTCTGGATCCACGTTGATGATCGTATCCAAGAGAAAAGAGATGACGCGCCTATTGGCTCGAAACACTCCATCCATCTGATGCGTTTAAGGGGATGCAGCTATTTCGTTTGTTGTTCTACAGCCTGACACCTTTGTTAGCTCGTGACATTGCTGATTATACCCATCATACACATGGTTGTTGCTTACGAAAAGGCTAGGTTACTATTTGGTTTCACTTGTTTGTCTCCAATATCCAGCTCTGACCTTGTGGACCGTGCGGCATCGTTCGTTCCGACGACTATACAAAACAAGGTCCATTAATGGCTAGCAACCGACCACGGACTTGGGGCAGACCCATCACTCCTAGCCCACCCAGCTCAGCCTCGATTTGAAGTGTCATTAGTTCTTTGATACCCTCGGCTTTCTATCGATATCTAGTAATCCAACATCCAGAAACATAGGATGGTGGGGATCATTTTCTCTAGTTGATGATATCGCTCCTATGTTTCTGGATGTTGGATTACTAGATATCACAGTGATTTAAATGTGCTCTCAAATGCTGCACGCATAAAAGGATAGGATGGTGGGGATCCTTTTCTATAATTGATGATATCGCTCCTATCCTTTATGCGTGCAGCATTTGAGAGCACATTTAAATCACTGTGATTTGAATCCCCACTATCATCTAACATAATAAAATTTAAATCACTGGTATTTGGAAACACATTTCAATGCATGTTTTATTTGAAAACAGATTTGAAATGTTCAAGAGCCCATGCATTTGAAAACATATTTAAAATATGCATTAAAGACTCAAATGCATATTACAAATATAAATATACATTTAATATTTTTTTAAATCATATTTAAGCTGCATGGTGCGTTACAAATTCACAAATACTAATATTATCTCACGGTGGTATTAATATTTTAATATTTATGATGATATACTAATATATTTTTTTAAAATGATTAAAGTACCTTATGACATCATCTAACACAATAAAATTACCAACATGATTTAATAAAAACAATCAACATTATTTATAAAATAAAATCTTACTTCTTTATTTTTAAAAATTATTTTATATTTATTTATGTAATTATATTTTACATTTATTATATATCTGGACTATATAATTTTTTGTAAGAAGAATTTATTTATTTTATTAATTTAAATAAAAATATATGTTCACTTTTATATTAATATATTAAAAAGATAAATTTATCACACAATATTCAATATACTTTTGAATATGTTATTTATCAAACACTCGAAATATTAAAATACAAATATTATTAAAAATATAAATACATTCCCAAAGGTAGCCTATATCCCCATTTAACCAATTAAACCTCATAACTAGTGAATAAGAACGACCAAGATCATCATATCTTCTAAATCACCTTCCATTCTTCAGCCAACAATGTTCCTGTTATTTCGGTGCCATACAAAATGGCCTATAAGACACTAACAGCTGTGGCCTGCCTCGGCCAACCTTGTTGCATTAGATTAAATCTACCTAAACAAAACTGTGAGCTCACGTAACTAAAGAATAGAAACAATACCAAATCTAAACCAATTACTAGCCCTTGGTACCGCTGTTGTACATTATAAATTATCTTTCTTTAAATATATATACTCCCCTTACCCTTTTGCAACAACAACAAAAAAAAAAACTTGATTACATCAATTCTACCAGCCATTTAGCACTGAGCAAACAAAATTTAAGGGCCAAAATAATTGCAAAGTAGATGTTATTCAGGTTTATCCACAGCCAATCAGTTCCCCACCTGGATTCAGGTGGGTTCAAGAATTTACATAATAATGCAAATAAATCACGAGAAATGCTTTGAAAAGTTCTATGTAGAGAATAAATATAAGAGGAGAAAGAAAGAATAGGCTATAAGAAATAAAGACTAGGTATCTGAAACCAACAAAATGATATAAAATTATACAAAAAATATAGTTTAACCATTCATTAAATCATCCACCCTTTTTATATAAATCATAAACCAGTGCAAAGACATGTCCTAACCAAAGAAGCATTATAAACTTTCCACAAAAACCAGGGATTGAGTTATAATATGACTAAGATGCAATTTACTATAGTTGAATTCAAGAGAAGTCCTAATAAATTTAAAGCTAAAAGAAACACAAACAAGCAGAATTTATAATTATATGCAACATGATATTCCTAACTACTGATACATTCCTAAAATAAGTTGACATTAGAATTCAGCACAAGATTACAACAGCATAACCTAGCCATGCTAGGACCCTCATCCCATAAACCTTGGTTAAGATCGATGTAATGGAGACATAAAGTCTCAAAGAAACTAACATGAAAATTTTACATTTTAGTAAGTTTCCTAAAGCTTCTTTGATGGTATGTTTAGTTTTGCAAACCCAAGAAGGAACCACCATGAAACTGTGTAACAATAAGACCAAGGATCAATTAAGCACATTCTCCACTATATTCAATCAGACGACAGATTGGCAAACAATAGGCTGAGGTCTGCCAAATCATAGGGCTATTTCAGAGATCGCAAGACAACACCATTTTCAGCTTTAACATAATAAAATGCACTACTTCCCATGTTCCAGATAAGTCATTGTTTTACAAGACTCCAACTAATTACTTCATACCCGTATCTGCCCAAGTCAGAAATTATAGTTGACTTTATCATCGAATCAAGCATAAACAAATGTGGCTAATCAACCAATATAAACATGCACTCATCCTAATGCAACACACGAGTTATACCAATAGAAAAACAGATAATAAACCTAACACCACTTGGCCAGCCAATCGATTCTAAGGATAATGTGATACCAACTGTCTAAAACACAATTTCAACTATAACTAGATATTTTGAGAACATGAGATCTCTTGTAGTCATAGTCATACTTCCTGATGTCATTAACATCAAGCAATTCCATTCATTGCACATAAAATACACTAATTTCCAGGGCAGATAAATCTAGCAAATCCAATCTCGTAAACGAGTAGGACGCTATTGCTTAGGCTAACAATAAAGCATGTTCAATTGAACAGCAGAAAAAGACATTATTACCAATATATGAAAGTCCATAGAAGTATATTAATAGGGAACACCCAAACCCGACTAATTATAGGCGAGAAGTGCATATTATATTACTATACACATTACGAACTGTGACCTAAAAGTTATATCATCTTTTTTAACCCAGTAACATCTTTTTTTGTAAGTGGTCCCTAGAAATTACCACCACCATGCAGTGTAGTTATGCAGATATCAGAAGACGAATGGTCAAATAAGAGGGACTAACACTTACTGCTTTCAAAATTAAGAAAATTAATGATGAATGCAGTATATATTATGGGTAAAAAGTAGCTTATAACTTTTGAGCATACAAAATAAATATACGGTGACATGTTGGTTTTGCTCATTCAACTAAGACAAATAATAAAAGCTAACAATTGTTGTAGCAATCCAATCATGACGACCATAATTCTGCAAGCACATTCAAGTTACTATATGAAAAAGGAACAAACAAATTCTACTCTGCACTCCAATAAAACACCATATGCATTATATCTTGCCCTTGCTAACCACTTAGATAAAGATAATACCAAAACGTAGCATAATTTTAATTCCAAGTTTGGTAAAAAAATTTGCCATAAGAAAGAAAGAAAGATTACAGAGAAGGCTCAGTCGCCCTTCCGCCGGAAAGAGCAACCCTCAGTGAGCCTGGCGCGCCCGCCGGTTGGCTGGCACAGAACGGTCTGGCAGTTTCCGCAAACCACCACAGTCTGCGAGTGGCTAAACACCGTAGTTCTGCAACATTCAAGCAACGATCGGTTCAAGAACGACGCATAACCATAATGGTCAAACGGATACAAGAACACCATCAACTACACTTAATCGATGCAGAACTTACATGTTGAAGCATCCTTGACACTTCACATCCTTCAACAAAATAAACGAGAAACGAAAAACATGTATCAGAAGCTAAGATTACGTGACGGAAGGAGAAATTGAGGAACTTCACGAAAAAAAATCGGGGATCACCATGAAGAAGGAATTGGGAGATTGAACGAGACGCTTGAGCTTGTGCCTCCTCTTCTCAAGCTCCGCGGGGGGATTGAGCAGATCGACGTCGTTCGGTAGAACCTAACGATCAAGAACGAATCAGAGAAGTCGACACTGATGCTGAAATTTAAGCCACTAATACAAGCAAAGAAAATTCACCAGATACAAGAGTGAAGACGTCGAGAAGAACTCACCATCTCGTCGAAGCCTTCGGCGGCGACGGCAACACCACAAACCCTAGAACCGGAGTCTGACTCTTGGACCGCGCGTCTGATTGCGGCAGCAAAGGAGGAAGGGGGTCATTATATTAAACGGCCTTTATAGGAAATCTGAACAAGCATCGGCCGTAGGATCGACCTGCGTTCGATCTAATGCGTTGATTGGCATATTTCATCACTAGCCCACGAAGGCCATCCGAACCGCAATTTTGGTTCGACGGCTGCGGTAAGTGGCCCAGAAATGGTTGCGACGTGCGTGACATTCGAACCAAACCGGACCGCTTAAATTGATTCGAGTCTCCGATCTACTAATCGTAATCAAACCCGACTTCTTTAATTGATTCGGGTTCGACCCGGATTAAACCTAAAAAGACCAACGTTCCATGTCCATGCGCGCTGGGATCATCAAGATTACGGGTAACCGTCGGCTTCGCGTATGATAATGATGCTGATATGAAGATTCGTGCGTCGACGATGTGCGGAGCATACGTCGGAGGGGGGCTCGACTATAGCGCTTCTTTAGGTCCCATTTCCGGTCTCGTGTTCTGCCCAATCTTTTTGGTCGGGGAGGAGCTGCCATGGCGGCTGCTTCTGTCGTCCGTCTCTCTTCCTTGAGCTGTGGCGCGGGAGATCGCCGCCTTTCGAGTCGGAGGTATTGCTGGAACCAGAAGAGTTGCTTGAAGATCGCCGCTTCGTCGTCCGAGCGATTGTCTCAATTTGCAGCCGAAAAGCTTACCCCTAAGGTAATCACTGGAACCATTGATTTCCATACCCTCCTCCTAGTGGAATTTTAGTTTTAGGATCCAACGCTAGTGGTCTCAATCGCTTCAGGTTGAGAGCTATATTTAGGTTTTAGCCGTTCGAATTTTCATTTTTTGTTATTTGATCCCGATATCTTATGTTGTGTGACTATCTCTTGGGTTGTTAGATATGCCTTTCGAATTTTCATTCTTTTGTTTTGTTTTTAAGTAAAAATTGAATCTTCCATTCTCAGTAGTAGGAAACTTGAAGAGTCTTTCGTTTTGTTTCGTTGCAGCTTAATTTGCGCACAAAGAAAAGGAAAAGACTAAAAAAATACATTTTTGGTAATAATAAGCATGAATTTTAGGTTTCTTCAACCCAAGAAAATGTTACATTGATTTATTGGTGTGGCCACAAATCTATTAGGTGGAGAGCTTATTGGACAGCGTAAAGTGGGACAGCAAAGGATTGGTAGTCGCTATTGCACAGAATGTGGACACTGGAGCCATTCTGATGCAGGGGTTTGCTAATAGAGAAGCGCTTGCATTGACCATTGCATCTCAGAAGGCAACTTTCTACAGCCGGTCGAGATCATCTTTGTGGACAAAGGGAGAGACCTCGATGAACTTCATCAATGTGCATGACATTTTTCTAGATTGTGATCGTGACTCAGTAAGCTTCTGATAGAAAAGAAAAGATCTATTGTTAATTTTCTTGATTTGGGATTTTATCGAGGTCTAACATTTGCTGCCATTGTTGAGATTATATATCTAGGGAAGCCTGTTGGACCAACTTGCCACACTGGAGCTGAGACCTGTTACTATTCATCAGTTTATGATCTTTTGGATGAACCAGAGGTTTGTGATCTTGATCTTCCTTGTGATTTATTATATCCTGCATTTAGTTTGTCCTTTAGTTTTTTATTTTAGTTAAAGCAATTCAAGAAGAGGTTGCAATCTTCTCTCTCATAGTTCTTGGCATATGGTCATCAAATTTTATCTAACTAAAAGGTTTGTGATAGTCCAAACAAGATCGGCTAGCATCTACGACATTGTATTCGCTGGAGGCTACAATTTCACAGCGTAAACTTGAAATTGATTCATTGCCTAATGGGAAACCATCATGGACAAAGAAGCTATTTCTTGATGAACAGTTGCTTTGCTCCAAAGTCAGGTATGGATGAGATTTCGTTGTTTCAATCGCATTGGCATGTGTTGACTACTCTCAAATACACAGCTCCTAAAGGTCCTGTAAAATTGAGTATACAGTGTGTGCATGCTGCCATGCTTGGGAATAAGTTTTAACTTAATTCTGGAACAAAGACTAGTACTTTACAAACTCATCTTAGTTTGACCAGTTATATTTCCCTGAATTGATTGCAGGAAAAAAATCTCTGTAGCCAACTGCAAATAGTCAAGGCACCATGGCTGGTTGTTGTCTTTTCTTATTAATATTTTGTGTGACGTTAAAATTTATTCACATCGGCTACACTGTGACCAAACTGTCATGTCAGTGTCTGTCAAGTGGTTGATTCACTTTCAGAATGTGAAAGCAAGCTGACTTGAAAAGTTTTGACCTAGTTTAAAGTAGTAAGGAACCTGCTAGTTGTTTGATTGAATATGCTGTTAATTTGTGCTTTTCCTTTGATCTATATATGTCATTACTATTGCAAAAAAGAAGAAAAAAAGGAATAGACCATGAGAAATTGTTGATTATTTTGCAGTTGTTGTGGATTTAATTTTAGCTTCTAGCTAATATTAAGGACCAAATGGATTAGTAGTTTCTGATTTAGTGGTGACAGACTTCTCTCTCTCTCTCTCTCTCTCTCTCTCTCTCTCTCTCTCTCTATGTGTGTGTGTGTGTGTTATTTGTATTCTTATTTTCTGAGTAGCTTAAATGAGAATAAATATGGAATGAGTTGAGTTGGCTTTCATTAGCCAAGTGTTACGGAAACGTAAGAAGCAGCTCACTCAATGAAAGAAAATATGAGAATTATGAGATAAATCATGTGTGTTCTCTTTTGGGGAGGGGTGTGATGCAGGACAGGTGTTTGATTTTGTTAATTTAGTAATAATGTGGAAGTATTCTATATAATATAGGGGACAGATAAGTTATTATGAAGTCTTAATAGTCATGCTTTAATATATAATTTGTTATGTATTATATATAACATGTTATGTATTATTGGTCATCATGCTTTAATACAAGAGACTTGGGTAACAGTTTATGTACCAACATATTTCACTTCTGTCAATTGACTGTGCTTCCAAGTAAAAGTTCAATTATTATTCACTGGGAATCTGTGTTTGATTCCCGAGTAAGTTTCTGAATTAATTTATAAGTGGACCAGGTGCATTTTAGAATATATGATTTGTTTGTTCTGAACATGGTTGACTAGCATTGACAGTTTTCTATGACATGTACATCCTGATTATCTTGTTGTTATCTAATATTCTTCTCTATCTTAACATATATAACCTGATTGCAGCAGAGACACACTATAGCTGATCGATATAAGCTTCTAAACCTACTTTATGCCACAGATCAAGACCCAACTGATCTTTTGGAAACCCCAGGGATAACTCTCGTATCCTGACATTTATATGTTTTAGCATGCCTGAATTTATTTGTCTAAAGAAAAAGAGAAAAATATAACTTTATGACAATCAACTGTGAAGAAAATTTATTTCCCAGTATGAGCAGATGACAATTAAAATTTTTGTATAAGAATCATTAATACCCAAAAATTATATCATAATTTATTTTTATATATTTTCAAGTGGTTTTGGTAGACTTTTTTGGTTTATGCTTGTCTCTTGTTAATACTTTCATGTGGTATTTATTTATTTTTTTATTATTCTTTAGTTAACCATAGACCAAGCTGATCTAATTCATGCATTGTTATAGTATGATCTGATAGAGGAATTTTGAGGGAAAGGCGTTAAAGATGTGTTAAAAGGGTAGAGAGGGAGAGGTGAGGGGTATAATAAGATTTTGTTGATTTGTTGAACTAAGTGTATCATATTATGTCAGTGACTTGATAAGTTGATTTGTTGAACTGGAAAACAGCAACATGTGTTAGGAAAGAATACAACAGGAGTTTGGACACAAATATACAAGGCCCATGAATTGAAAAAGGTTGCATCGTTAGGCTGATGGTTCAGCAATTTGCATCAGAGGCTTATGAGAAATCCCGTAGACTCCAGTTGTGAGGCATTGGTGATGAGAAATCCCGTAGACTCCAGTTGTGAGGCATTGGTGATGGATCTCTGCTCCAGATCCCTTTTACTATGGCTGTACTGATAAGCCACAATTTGGCACGGTGGTGGAGTTTGTTTCACTTATATCACTATATAGTTAATTGTGAAAAGTTCATAAACCAGTAAGGAAATATGTATAAATAATTCATGTGAATGGAGACAATATCATTATCAGTACTGTGTTAATAATCCATGGAATAATTTAATACCAGCTAAACTCTTGCCCTTTCTGTAGTTTGTTTCTAAACGATGGATTTAATCTATTTCTTCCCTTTGATTATGCATTGTGCAGAGAAGAGGCAGGGGAACTTGTCCAGACATTGCTTGAGAACGAGGACAAGACTCGTGCCGCATCTGAAATGGCCGATTTGCTATACCATGCCATGGTATTGCTTAAGCTGAAGGATGTCAAAATGGAAGAGGTCCTTGAAATCCTCAGAAAAAGGTTCTCACAATCGGGGATCGAGGAGAAAAACAGCCGAAAGAGTCCTAGCAAATAAAGCTGAATCGACTCATTGACTTGGAGAATCTTTATTCTTCAAAGCAAGCATTCTGCATGACCTTTTGCATTTCTCGCATTTGCTGATACTCTTTTGCATGTCTAGTTTTGGCTAGTATTTATCATCCATTTTGTTTGGATATGCTACTGCTAGAAATGTTCCTTTTTCCTGTTCTTCCAAGAGGTTCCTATTTGTGACATTTGGTTATTGTATCGAAGAGTCCCACCATGTACTATTACTATCTGTTTCCACAAGTTTGATGAATCGAATCATATTTAAATTTGAGTTAGAAATGTGGATGCTATATGCAGGCAAACTTGTCTGATATATTGAGGGGAGCATTGAAACTTTCACGGAAGTGGAGATGATAAACTACACAGTCTCTTAACTATGTATCTTACAATGAATCGATTTCCTCCATTGATTTGGAGTGGCATCCTGATTCTTCATTTGGTGATGAGAAACAAAAGAACATAGAGAGACGAAAGGCAAAAAGAAATATCTCAGCTGCAAGAGTACATTCCCACAAGACTATGGTACCTGCGGCATTTGAAGCGGACCGAGACATCGCAGCTGCTTCATGGCTCCTCAGGCGACGTTGCAGACAAAAAGTAGTCAGATAACAGTGGAACCTAAGTTTTCCTCTCCTGAGCGAGAAGAAGAAGAAGAGGTTCAACCGCCAGCAATAGTGAAATAGGTGCCCAAACGTGACGGCTCATTGAGTTGCTAGCTCAGCTTGTGGCTCTCACCCATGCCAAAATAATGCTTGAACCATTTCTCTCATAACTGTAGTTGACAGAGCAGAAATGGGTGCTGAAGACTAAGACATAGAGTTTGATTCTAACGAGTTCATGCATGAATTCCATACCACATAGATGGATGAAGATGAAGCTAACTCAGCCGAAGAGAACTGGTTGTTGATGTGAATTAGGTAGCTCGCACAGCGTGCGTTGGCAGCTCAAGCTGTGGCCTCCATCGAGTCTCCCAAAGACTTCAACCAGTAAATGAAGCACAGGAACAAAATGTTGCAACTAAGCAATTAATGAGTTCAATTGCGTGAGAGAGATGAGCAATACATCAGTTGATATATTACCTTTTGATAGTGGTAATTGATAGTGGTAATAATGATGGGACATGCGTTGACGTAAGCTCCTCCAAGATAATGATCCGTGCCTCGGTTTGACTTGATGCGCCTGACCGAGGCAGACCAGGACGACGATCGGGGCATGCCACATCCTGCGTAAGCCCGGTTCTTCACGCAATGCCCACGTTGGTATCGGACGTTATCGAAAGTACGAGCCTACCCCCTGCAAGCGGGCACATCAGGAAATAGTAAACTTTCCTATAAAAACCCTCGCGTTCAACTCGAGGGTGGAGGAGGGCAAACAACCTCCTGTGACTATCAACTGACTTGATCGTTGGAGGGGTCGAATCGAGCCTCCCGACCCGACCTATGTGCAAGGACAAAGACGGAGCGCCTCTAACCACGTGCCCGGGCGAGGAGTTCCCTTCCAGAGAAAATGACTATCCCGTCGTAATTGGACCACCGCAGTCGGCCACCTCAACAGTCTCAAGGGTTGCTCAGGAAGATCCTCAATCATTCGGACCCGAACCCAATCGTATTGGCCTCGAAGCTACGGTTTAAAGTTGTTGACAGCAACACCTTTGATGTTGGAGAGTCTTTTTATAGAATCATATAGACGAATACTTTAGAAAAATCGGATATGAAATTGAGATAAAAATGTGGATGGTGACAACAGCTAGATTCGCATCTTCTGATTTGTTCGGCAGAGGATTTGATGAGTTCAACGTGTCGTTATTGATGCCCACAACTAAAGGCAGGACCGACGAAGGCGGCGCGGCGAGGGACGTGCGGTTCGGCCTTTCGTAACAACACTCGTGCCTCAAGTCATGGTCCCACGGCCTTCCCTGCTCCTCCTCCTACCTGTTTCTTTGGTTGCCTCGAGACCTGCGGTCGGAGACAGCGACGGCTCCTCAGGTGATCCGCCGCCACGCCATCATCGCTGCCCCCGAACGCAACGCCTCCGCACGTGCGACTCGCAGGCCATGAAGTGAACGAGAAGATACTCTGCCTATTAAAAAGGATGTTTTTATGATTCTTTTAATATTTTGATAATATATTATCATAATTTTAAATTATATACATTTTATTTTAATTTATATATTTTTATATATTTAATGTTAATTAAATAATTATATAATTATGTCTATAAATTCATTGTTACTTTCAATAGAAATTGAAGTTAGTTGTTTCTTTCACGGGTTACCGGACTTCAGCCGGTGGAAGGAAGGGTGACGGTGGCGTGGCGTGCAATGTGCCACGTCTCCCACCAAACTTTCCCTGCTTCTCGTGGCTTCTCATCTGCCCGTCCCCATTCGACGTGCCTCGACTATAAATCTCCCGGCTGTCCGTCGCCGCACCGTATCATCTGCAGGACAAACCAGCGCTACACCTTGAGCTACTACTCGCTACTGCTGCTGCAGCTCGCTTGTGGCTGTCGGTGAGGGTAGCGAGCGCAGGAACATCCATGGCCAAGGTGCAGGAGATCAGGCGTTTGCAGAGGGCCGAGGGGCCTGCCACGGTGCTCGCCGTCGGCACCGCCACCCCTGCCAACGTCGTGTACCAGGCCGACTACCCGGACTACTACTTCCGCATCACCAAGAGCGAGCACCTCACTGAGCTCAAGGAGAAGTTTAAGAGGATGTGTGGGTGCTCCTATTTCTCTTTGTACTATTTATCTCTTTACTATCTAAAGTACCATTGCTTGATTAAAGCTGCTTTTGTCATTTCTATGAACATAGAAGATGACAAAAGCCTTAAGAAAAAGAAAACTACTGTTTCCTGAGAACAAAAGACACACATCTAGAGACTGTTGTTCTTCTCTGAAACTAGCTAGGAAGAAGGACGGAGTAAAGGCGTGTGGTTGTGATCTTTGTAACGCACGCATGCTGATGCAAGTGACATGGTTTTGTGTCTTTTGACTGCATGGTTGTTCAGGTGACAAGTCTATGATCCGCAAACGTTACATGCACCTCAACGAGGAGATCCTGCAAGAGAACCCTAACATGTGCGCGTACATGGCGCCGTCGCTGGACGCCCGGCAGGATATCGTGGTGGTGGAGGTGCCGAAGCTCGGGAAGGAGGCGGCAGCCAAGGCCATCAAGGAGTGGGGGCAGCCCAAGTCCAAGATCACCCACCTGGTCTTCTGCACCACCAGCGGGGTCGACATGCCCGGGGCCGACTACCAGCTCACCAAGCTCCTCGGCCTCCGCCCATCCGTCAACCGGTTCATGATGTACCAGCAGGGCTGTTTCGCTGGCGGCACGGTGCTCCGCCTGGCCAAGGACCTGGCGGAGAACAGCCGCGGCGCCCGGGTGCTCGTGGTCTGCTCCGAGATCACTGCTGTCACCTTCCGCGGGCCTTCGGAGTCTCACCTCGACAGCCTCGTGGGGCAGGCCCTGTTCGGCGACGGCGCCGCCGCCATCATCGTCGGCGCAGACCCGGACCCCGTCACGGAGCGCCCTATCTTCCAGCTCGTCTCCGCCAGCCAGACCATCCTCCCCGACTCCGAAGGCGCCATCGACGGCCACCTGCTGGAGGTCGGCCTCACCTTCCACCTGCTCAAGGACGTGCCCGGCCTCATCTCCAAGAACATCGAGAGGAGCCTAGTGGACGCGTTCAAGCCGCTGGGGATCAGCGACTGGAACTCCATGTTCTGGATCGTGCACCCCGGCGGACCAGCGATCCTCGACCAGGTGGAGGCCAAGCTGGGCCTTGAGAAGGAGAAGATGAAGGCGACGCGGCAGGTGCTGAGCGAGTACGGGAACATGTCCAGCGCATGCGTGCTCTTCATCCTCGACGAGATGAGGAAGCGATCCGCCGAGGACGGAAAGGCAACCACCGGGGAGGGGCTGGAGTGGGGGGTGCTCTTCGGGTTCGGCCCGGGGCTGACGGTGGAGACGGTAGTCTTGCACAGCATCCCCATTGCCACCCGATGAAAGGACGAGAGAGACTGCCATGCATCCAAGCTAGATTTTCCCATTGCCGTCACGGGAATCTCTCCTTCATGCTATGACGTAATGTATCTATCTATATTCACATAAATAAATGCACGCGTCTGTGCAAGTTTCGTGGCGCTTACACATCTCTTCTCGTTATACTTTGTTGTCCGACCATTCCAAGCCGACGCATTGCACGGCAATGGTCGACATGGGTTGAACCCATCTTCTAGTATTGAACCACGTGGCAGCTTACATAAGCACATAAATGGGCTAAGCAAATACTGCCATGAGGACGTAATCAATTCACTGCATGTCACTCGCAGTCGAGTCAGACGATACGGTGACAACTACGTGGCGACTGGTCCTCTCGGTCGGCACGTGCTTCGTTTGACGTGTTAGTTGGAGCTGCGAGCTTAGTGTGGTATACCTACCTATCAAAACTTTCATTATAATCATAATTTAATTATAATTAATGTGATAATTGATGTTTATAGATCAAAAATCTATATCAATATGCCTAATGTGATATTTCTATTGAGACATTCGGACTGTGAACGTCATATACACCCACGAATATAATGAAAAAAATAATAATATAATGGTATTATTATATATGCTTATTGTTCGACCTATTGAATTAAAATTTAATAACTAGTGTTATATTAAATATTCTTAGTAACCTAAGTGAGATATTTTACAGTATGCTTTAGTATTTATCGAGAATAAGTAAAAATTAATTCATGAAAATGATTATGTGGGGAGAAAAGGTGACCACGGAACTTTCCTAAACGTGGGGAATGAACCACCGTAGCTTATCTTATGGCGATGGAAAAACGGTGAAGTAGAAATATTAGAACACTCTCCTTTCCTTGACAACTTAACTTGAAAATGATTGATCATCAAATTTACAATATGTCTCATGGTATGGTATATGATAGGATCTCTTTAAGTCGTCGCCAGGGAGTTAGCACAGTTAGAGTCGATTCCAAATGCGCACGGTCATCTGGTCTAGCACTCGGGTCTCAGAAACTGGCCTCGATCATCTCGTGTCCGGTGCAGCCCTTTGTCTCAAGGTCCTTGATGTGTAGGGTCTTCTGCATCTTCACTCGTGCGTCGAATCGGGTTGAAACCTTATCTTCCGAGGGTGGCCTTTTTTGTCGTCGAGCTCCTGTGCACAGGTCGAGATCAGGAGGAAAGTTTTTCGATCCGACCCCTCCGATGTTTAAGTTAGCTTTTCGTTGAATGAGTGAGAGTAGAATGCGTGAGTCAAAAAGCCTCCCCCGTGTTGGTCAAGCGATGGGCTTTTATGCCTGCGGGATTTGGCAGTTCCCAGCCTCTTAATGGTTGTCGCCCTCTTAAGCGGTGAACCCATACCTTTCACACTAACATCTGTTGTCCTGCGTGGCGTCGCACCTAAGTGGAGCTGTCCCTGCCTTTGTCGGGCGGAGGCATACTCGAGAGATGCCATTCCATTCTTTGCAGGGACAACGTCGTCACACCTGAGCGGTGTCGTTCCACTCTTTGCAAGATGACGTCATACTCGAGTAGCATCGTCCCAACCTCCGCAGGGCGATATCATACTCAAGCGGTGCCGTTGTCATGCTTGAGCAGCATCGTTCTACTCTTCGCGGGACGATGTTGTACTCGAGCAGCACCGTCGTCATACCCGAGTGGCGCCATTCCACTCTTCGCGGGACGACGTCGTACTCGAGTGACGTCGTTCCACTGTTCGCAGGATGGCGTTGTATTAACATGGTGTGCCACACCGACTTTGAAACTTTTCATTGGCGCTCAGGTGGCTGCGATGGGACAACAGCGAGAGTGCTACCAAATTGTGCCCTATACAATCTATCCTTTTCATTTCACTCAGTGTTTAACTACAAATATTTACGTAGTACAACATTTTTATTTGGTTTTACACCATATAGTTTATTTCTTTACGTGCTTATTTCTAACCATCTCAAGCTTTCATGATTCTTGTCAGCGAACAAATAAAATAATAATAATGGTGAAAACATGGATTTGAAATCATAATCCTATTATCGACAATTAAAATTAGTTGGCACTTTCAAAGATTTGTTGAAAAAAGTTTTGAATCCTTTTAGTAAAAATTTATCAAATGAGAAATATATTTATAAAATATTTATGTTTATGTTTATTTTTATGGTGAAAATGTTTATGTTTATGTTTTAAAAAAAAGGAAGAGAAAGATATTTATGTTTATTTATAAAATAAAATAATTTAAAAATAGAAAAAAAGATTGTAAAATAATGAAAAAATATAAAAATAATAATATCTTATCTATTATGGGCATGCACAGCAAAATCTTTTCCACTAATAGAGCTCCAAGATTTTATCCAACTCTCCAGTGCTGCTCAACGCCTCTTCATCTTTCCGATCTCCTCTTCAGCTTCTTCACCACCACCGCCGGCAGCTGTTGCAGGAAGGAGGAGCAAACAAGGCGTCCCTCCACACCAGACACCAGGTGGCCCGTGCGGTTGGGTCTCATACACTGGTCGGTTCCATGAATCAGCACCACCTGTTCGACGGAATTCCTCAACCACTGGATTCGTGCTTCAGAATTCCAAAAAAGGTGCAATCTTTTCGTCGATCGATATCCAAAGAAGCATCTTTTTGAGGCGTCGAGAGATTTCGATGTCGTGGTCTTCTTATCCCTGGTACACTTTTGGAATCCAGGGTTTTCGTTGGAGGTTTTGGATTCTTTTTCTTTTTCACAGAAAGCTATCGGGTGTTGATTTCGTTTCTGTTGAAAGCCTGTTTAAAGTTGATTTCGTGATTCAGATTTCATGATGATGCAATGTGCAACAGAGAACATAATGCTATCACTTTAGCTTCCATGAATCTTTATAAACTGCCATGTTTGAATTAAAACATTAAAAAACAGAAGTATCTTTATACGATGTAATGTTTGAATCAACATAATAAGATACATCAATTGGAAAAATGACCAAGGGAACAAGTCAATGTTTTCCTCAATGCTAATGTACATGTTATAGAAAACAATAGTGATATTTGATGTGGACACCTAGTTGTTGTCTAGATATTTGATGATGAGCAATCCTAAACAGACTAGAGAGAATCTATTGCATTATGTGCAAGATTAATTTTTGTTCAACTACACACTCCTAATTGCGATCAGATGAACAGAAGGATACCACATCATTCTTATTGTAGTATATTCAAGGATATGTTCATGAAGGCATAAAAATGCATTAGAAAGTACATCTCTCATTTCTGTCCATTATCTTGCAATCCATCTCACTGTGTACATATCTGCCCTAGCCCAGAACTGGTTGAAATTTCAATTAATTAGCTGTTGATTCAAGCATTCTGGGCATGCCAATTTGCATTGCAAGTACATTTATGCTACTAAATCAGAGAGGAATAAAACAGAAGTTCTGTTGATCCTAGTCACTTTCTATTTGATTTAGCTTGTCTAGCTCATTATGAAAACTTTAGTGCAAAGCAAATTTGAAACAACTTTTCTTCAGAGCCTTTTCCTATTCCTCTCACTTGCCTATATCATTTTCAATTTGCTCACTGTCACATTGTCCTAATTTAGCTTATTGTATTCTTCTTTTTCAGTTTTAGAAAGGTCTCAAATTGATAATTCTGATATGGCCCAGTGATCTTGCTTGCTTGGGTCTTTTCAATTTGCAACCAAACATCCTCAACCGCAGAAAGTTGCAGGTCTCCTTTGCTGTGATGGTAAAACACACATATATCAGTTGCAAAACACCCTGTATTCGAATCTGCAGTTAATGGGCTTGTACCTATCCGTGATATACAGTGATGTCCAACAGATCTGATGTAGCAGAAGCAACTAGGTAGAAAAATAGAAACAGAGGGTTTTTAGAGAGAAGTGAAGGGGAAAAGTGAACATAAATAGACCATTTGTTTGAAGAACTAACTTCTCTGAGATGCTTTTATTTGTATATTAATGGAGACACTTCACAGTTTCACAGTCAACAATCATCAACTCTGTTACCAAGGCAACTCATATTTGAACCATGAAAAGACTGCTGAACTATGCTAAGTGCTCATCATGTGCCAATAAAATTCAAGATGATGAATGGGTGCATAAAATAGCCAAGTGATGCTATGCCACTTGTCTTATATTTATTTTGATTTCAGAAAAATACTTGTTGTATCACTTAAAGCAACTTATAGCTAGGTATTGTATCAATCAAAACAAAGTTTTGTTACTGCATGAGTTCCAATCAGAGTTCTTTGCTTATCCATCATATACATGTGTAGTTGAATTATCAAAGCAACTTGTATGTCATTTGGTGAAGACAAATTACTCCTATTTTTCTCATAGCTTTCTCTCTTCTGGTCCTGCATTGTTGCTTTCTGTATCATGCTGCTGTTGAATCTTGATGCTACAGCTAGTATCATGCTTTCTTCAGCTACAGTTTCCACTGCATGCATCTACCATGTCTGAACATAGTGTTTGTTGAAGCCAATAAAAGCCAATGAACATAGTGTGCATCTATAATTCCTGGGAAGGTATACTTTCACTGTATCACTGACTAGAAAGAGTGTTGCATCAAATAATTTTGCTTCATATCTCATTCATTCCAAAGACTGCTGCTATATTGTAAGCTGGACATACCAATATATACTGATTCATGGCTGCATCTGAACAGTTTTGCCTTTACAAAACAACTATTACCATCACTTCCTTATCTCACTGTTTTGACAAACAAAATCTTAAATGTAGAAGCACAATGCTTTTGACCATTTGTGCAGGTAAAGAGATTCGATAACACAGGACCTCTAATTGGACCAGGAAAAAGAGGTTCGGGAGTTCTCCAGTGAATTGCTTCTGGCTCAAACTAGGAGCTGCTCCTGCATAGACAGACTAGTAGACATTGTTGAGATAGAAGTAAAGACCAGCCAATCCTGCAACTCCAAGCACAACAGCAACAGGTAATGCTCGCCTGCAGAACACAGTCAGGAGGATGACAAATCTACAGGATCTTTGCTCATCTCTAATTAGGTGGTACAATAGATTCAGCTTGTTGTTGTAGAAAGTTACCCGATAGCTTCATCTCTCTTGATCTGTGCCTTCCTTGCTTGACGGACGTCGGTGTCATTAGAGTTCTTGGCTACGGCTGGTTCGTAAGGCCCGAATCTTCTTTTAGGGGCACCACAAACTGCAGGTGGTAGAAAATTCCTTGAGCAAGCATTTTGATGATTACTGAACTCGGTTTAATGATTGAACTCCGTTTGCAGGCGCTAATTGAATGTGCTGATGAAAAGGTTGAACTCGCCGGGACAGAAGTACTTATCAGGCAGCTTCTCAAATGGCGTCCTGTCATTGTAGTTATAGCTGCAAGTACATTGTCATGGAAAGCACCGAAGCAGACGAGTATGTTAGCCATCAACGTTATAGAGAGAACAGACGCAACAGAAGGAAGGAAGGGAAACCCGCAGTCGCGGCAGATGTAGGCCTGCTTGGACACCACGCGCATGGATTACCTCGGCGCCGTGGCGGGGCATCGGCTCGGTGGCGGCAGCAGGAGGTGCAGGGAGGGAGAGAAGGCGGCTGACCGGAGGGCGTAGCGGTCGGCGGGGCCGCGCAGGCCTGGATGGCTGGGTGGATTGGTCCCCCGCGAAGCCGCGATGGTGGATCTCAGCCCTGCCACTGCTTGAAGGGCCATCTCTCTCTCTCTCTCTCTCTCTCTCTCTCTCTCTCGTTACATGAGACGAGGGGATAAGAGAGAAGGTAATAGAAGTGTGGCGATCGCAGGCCAATTGTGAAGCGCATGGGAACGTGGAAGCTTGGTTGCCACACTAATCTCTCCTGCTGCTTATCTCTTTTCTGCTCCTTTACTTTTCCTGTTTACGCCATGAATTCTTTTAGATTACGAGTTCACTCTACTTACTTTGTCTTCCTTTGAGAGCAGCACATGAAAGAATCAGAGGAAAACCTAAGCTCGATTAAACTATAAAACGGTCTCTCTACTCTGTGATATTTGAGCTTAAAGTTCATCGTTGATCCGAACACAACAGGTGGATGCTTTGTGATCATAGAGAGCTTAACCTTGTTGTTTTATGATGCGTAAATCCAAGAAAGAAGAAAACTTTTTTGTTGCGACCGCCAATGATTCGTCCTGTTTATCTTTTCAGACCCAAACCCCGCATCAGATCTGTAAATACAAGACGTGATGGTGACTGTTCAAAGCGTGCCGTACAATAAAGCGGAAGCCGGGGATCAAGGTTTTGCCGACGGCAACAAGACGCATGAGAGGATGATTCGACGTCGTGGCGGAGATTGGCTACCCCTCCTCTCCTCCGGTACACTGTACACGTACGTAAAAATCTACTGTAGCTCCTCCAGCGCCACCTCCATCCATGGCGTACGTCGGCGTGCATCGGCTCTGTTCACTGTGGCCGATCCCCCTCGGTTGTCCGCCTCGTCGACGTACCCGAAGACGACATGTTCTTTGTATCTATCTACGCAAACAGTGTGAAGCTTTTATGCCTCATTTCTCACACTGATCTCTTCTGCGCCCCGAAACAGGAAGCTGTTGTGTAAAGATTTAATGGAGGATGAGACAAAACAGAAGACTGTGGCCAAGTACATTGGGCAGCCTTTCTCAGCTCTATTCTCGTTGTAAGTGCCTCCTCCCTCTCTCTCTTTCTCTCTCTACAATTCTCCCCTGTTGTCCGCTTTCTTTTGGAGCTTGGTTGCAAAATCCTGATCAGAATAAACAACTCGTTTGAATCTTCTTTTCTAATCATGTTCTTGATCACTGTTGTCAATCCAACAATTTCGTACGCCAATAACGAACAGAAGAGATTAGTGGAAGGGTTTTCATGGTACTCTTCCTCAGATGGTTTGCAGGTGCTCTGTCCATGGCTCGGTCAAATGCTGCAGCCCAAATTGCAGGCGCTCTGTGAATTGCTTCCCTCTGGATCAAAGCTCTTGTTCTAGCAGAAAGCTAACCCAAGCATAACCACGAGAGAGAGAGAGAGAGAGAAAGAGGAAGAAATCAAAAGAAATAGATAATGGGAGCAAAAGGAGTACAAAAAATAGCCTGACACGCAGCATTTCAAAGCACATAAAACTGCAGTCTTTATGAAACAGCAGCTATAGAGAGAGATCATATTCTTTGGTTCGCCACACGAGGGAAGCTGGACGTCGTCGTACCTCCTCAAAGCCACCGCAGGTGCATGGTTGTCGTTTACCACCGACGGCGATGATGGTGGCAGCTCATCATTTCACGTGCTCCTCCCGCCACTTTGGATTTGAGCCCCTCCCCTCTGAGGAGCAGCAAATCCCCCTCCCCCCAACAACTCCACCATGCCTCCCCCTCCCCCTCCCCCCGTATATTTTATGGCCATGGAGTCGAGTGGCTTCAACCTCAGGACAGTGTTTTGGACCCTGCGGAGTGGTCAATGGTCAAAAATTTCAGAGCAGGAATCAGTCAGACACAAAAGACCATGGTCTTAAAGAGATGGATTGGATGTGTGATCTTTACCTCATTGGCATCTCCCCCCTCCTCTCTCCACCTGCCGTTCATGAGGCCTTAGGGACTTCTTGAGTTGTTACTACAGAAAATAATTTCTTATATAATATTAATAGCAATTTTTCTTTTTCTTTTTTTATTAAATTCTCAAAACAATATTCTCTCTTTTTTTACAAATCTATTTCTCCATTTCTCTCTTTTTTTTTTATCCATAGGATATATAAACCACTTCAATTATAGTATTCTCATATTACAGTCCAATATTTTCATCAATATCAAAAACATATTATATTATAATATATTTTATATTACTAAAAATATAATTAACATATTAAATTCTTATTTATTAGGTAAAAGAAATATATTATTTAAAAAATTAAAAATAAAAAACGTTTCTCGAAAAAATAAAAAAAAATTCGGAAATTTACCATAATATTAAATACTCAGCAAATTAATTCCGGACTTCAGAACATGAAAACTATTTTTCCTCTTTCTTGATAAGAGAGCCAAAACCCAGAATTGAGTCATCCTCAGTTTCATCATAGCTTTGCAAGTTTGGGTTCTCTCCTATAATGTAGGTCCTGCGTCCATCAAATCAGTCCATCCAATGTTGGTGATGTGAACTCCAAAGTATATGTTTTGCAGGGCATCCTTCGTAGGACTCGACGCTGTTTAATTCTAATTAATTAAGCATATTAGATAAGGTTCTATTTATTCTTGGAAACTTCTTGCGATAAACATAATGACCTTTTTTAAGATTAACTTTATTGTGTGTTGACTTCACTTTCGAGTTTGATTAGCTGTAGACTTAAAAGGATTATTACGCATGAAGAGAGGACAGTGATATATGTTGGCGAAACAAAGGTAATAAGCGGTTCGGTGAGGGTAAGCATGTAAATTTGCTCCCGGCTCCTACGTTGCCTCGCTATAAAGGAAGCTACGAAGAGCCGGAGAAAGGATGACACGAAAGATAGGAAGAACACCGACAGGAGGCAAGCCGATGGACCCGGGCGACGCCTTCTCGGCCAACGTCTACAAGTGGGAGCCGCGAGAGGCACCGCCTCACCCGTGCCGGCTCCTCCAGCCACTTCCCCCGCCGCCGCCTCCGCCCCCTCAGCCGCCAATGGCGGCGGCGCAGGTAGAGGAGCAGCGGCCTCGGGAACTGGAAGAGGTGTTCTCGGGGTACGGGGTGCGGTACGCGACGGTGGCGCGGATCGGGGAGCTGGGGTTCACGGCGTCGACGCTGGTGGGGATGACGGAGGCGGAGGTGGACGACATGATGGCGACCCTCGCGCACCTCTTCCGGTGGGATCTCCTCCTCGGCGAGCGCTACGGCATCAAGGCGGCCCTCCGCGCCGAGCGCCGCCGCCTCGTCGACTCCCGGCTCCTCCGCCACCACCGGCACGACGACAACGGCGACGGCGACCCGCGTCGCCGCCTCCTCCTCCCAAGCGACCATCTCCACGGCAACAACAACGCCCTCGACGCTCTCTCCCAAGAAGGTGCGCCGTTCTGCTCGCTTCACATCGCAGCACGTTAAGCTTAGCTATCTTTAGGTCTGCCGTACCACAAATTACCTTGCTGAGGCTTCAAGAACGATATCTTGGATACACGTTTTCTCTCCTGCGTGTCCTTGGTGACCCCGGAAACTTAATAGGGCTGTCAGAGGAGCCGGTGCAGCACGACAAAGAAGCAGCAGGGAGCGGCGGAGAGGCAGCCGCGGGGGTGGCTAAGAAGGACAGCAACGGCAGGCAACAGCGGAGCTCGAAGAAGCACAAGAGCAACGGCCACAACAAGAAGAGCAATAAAAGGAGGTCGTTCCAAGAGGGAGACGAGGAAGACGAAGACGACGACGACGACGACAACGACGACTGGGGCTCCGGCTCGGAGACGTCGGAGAAGAGCCGGCGGGCGGAGCGGCAGCGGGAGCACCCGTTCATCGTGACGGAGCCGGGGGAGGTGGCGCGCGCCAAGAAGAACGGTTTGGACTACCTCTTCCACCTCTACGACCAGTGCCGCCACTTCCTCCTCCAGGTGCAGGCCCTCGCCCGCGAGCACGGCCACAAGTGCCCCACCAAGGTAAGCCCCCCTCCCTCCACGTAGCACCACCGTGCCGCCCCCCCGTCTCGTGAGCCTTAGTCGGGCATGCCATGTGTGGGGCCGCCATGTTGGTCTTACCGTTGACCGTACCACGCGTCGGGACCCTCTTGTTTGATATCTACCGTAGGACGACTTGTCTTGTCGGGGGTTGGATATCGACTTGACCACTGCTCAGGGCTGTACCCCCGGTCGCCGTCCGACACGGTACAGCAAAGAGCGGGCGTCTGGTCCAGCGCCACGAAAGCGTACGTCCTCTCGAGCACGTCGAGATTCGTGCCGGCCACCGTTCCCCCACTTGGACGAAAATTACCACCGGCAAATAACCGATACGGATTATGTTCATCAGCCCATCGGAAACCACATGTGATCTCTTAATTTGCTTGAACATAACAGGTGACCAACCAAGTATTCCGATATGCCAAGAAGGTCGGGGCCAGCTACATCAACAAGCCAAAGATGAGGCACTACGTGCACTGCTACGCCCTCCACTGCCTCGACGAGGAGGCGTCCAACGCGCTGCGGAGAGCCTTCAAGGAGCGGGGCGAGAACGTGGGAGCCTGGAGGCAAGCCTGTTACAAGCCCCTGGTGGCCATCTCGGCGAGGCATGGTTGGGACATCGACGCCGTCTTCAACGCCCACCCCCGCCTCTCCATCTGGTACGTCCCCACCAAGCTCCGCCAGCTCTGCCACCTTGCACGCAGCAACGCCAACGCCTCCTCCAGCTCTGTCTTGGCCGCGACATCCGATGGTCTCCCGGCGCCGCCACCAATGTTCTAGGCCTCTGTTACGAACTTCTTCTGTGGCAAATGCTTCCAATGCAACAAGTCTAGCTTATGTTTTAAAAGGCTGGCTTCTTCCTCTGAATTCAGAATCAAAGATGTAGCAGCATCATATGAGATCCTGTTGAATTCATCACGAAGGTTTTGCTTTCGGTTCCAGGCAGCAAGAAAATATTATCTTTCTCGGAGATCGATCGGCCGCAGACTGCAACACTACCAATAGTCGTTGCAGGAACAAGCACCTTTCTCGAACTTGTGAAAGCGAATTCTATCTCTAACTAAGATCACACGGGACAGCACCTTCGAGACCACCTTCATCCATTCATGGCAGTCCTCGCATGTCTGGAGATTCTTCGACACCCTGATCTCTGTGCCAGGGCCAGTTTTGAGCACACAGTAAGCGACAGCTACCTTCTCACTGTGGACATTGAGATTCTCTTCCCTTTCCTCCTCCAAGACGTCCATGGACACGAGCTCCGTCATCGGCAGGAAACCCTCCATCTTTGCTCTCTTCGCCAAGCTGTCCAAGACTCTGTAGATATCATGCGTTTCGGGATGCGATCGATCTCCAGCTTTGAACTGGTGCACGTTTCCCCCGACTTCCGCCCAGCTCATCCCTCGTTTCTTCCGGACTTTGTTCGCCTTCATGGAATCCCACACTTGCGCAGCACGATTCCATCTTCTCGCCGACGAGTAGATGCTCGAAAGCAGCACATAGTCTCCGCTTCCGCGGCTTGCCATGTGATTGATTGCCACTTCACCTAGGTCGGGCCGGTGGTGCCTCTTGCAAGCGCTCAGCAGTATCCTCCATATGATGCTATCAGGCTCTACAGCCATTCCTCGTATCGTCTCGTAGGCTTGGTCCAACAGCCCAGCTCGAGCTGTGGCGTCCACAATTGCACCATAATGCTCGATTCCTGGTTCGATTCCGTGCACTTGTGTCATCATCCTGAAGTGTTTACGAGCCTCTTCAACCATGCCGGTATGGCTGCACGCTGTCAGCAGCGCCAGGAACGTCACTCCATCGGGTGCCAAGCCCTCACTCTCCATCCGAGAGAACAATGCGACGGCATCATATCCGTGCCCGTGGATTGCCATCCCGGTGATCATCGAATTCCAAATGGAAACATTATCCCTTGCAATGCTGTTGAAAACTGCCTCAGCCGCATCGATGCTTCCGCATTTTGCGTACATGTCGATCAAAGCCGAGCAGAGTATAAAATTAAGCTGAATCCTCTTCTCCAGCATCAATCGGTGCACTCTTTCGCCGTACCCACGAGCACCGACGCGAGCGCACGCCGAAAGCACCGATGAGAACGAGAAACCATCGGGTTCGAACCCGGAGCCCATCATCCGGTCGAAGAAGCTCATGGCCTCTTTCGGACGTGAGTTCTGCACACACCCTGCGATCATGGAGTTCCAAGAAACCAAGTCCTTGACCGGCATTTTCTTGAACACCCGGTTTGCCCTGTCGAACTCTCCGCTCTTCAGGAGCTGGACGATCACTAAATTCCCATGCACAGCATCAACCTTCTCATCCAACATCTCATCGAGCAGCAGTAGCGCTTCGGCTACACGGTCATGCTTCAGATACAAGTGAAACAGCGGAGTAGCTATGGAGGCTCCAGTCATGATGCCATGCTTTACGACTCTAGCGTGAGCTTCCATTGCGGTGTCGAGGTTGGATGACCGGAGGCATGCCGTGAGGATAAGAGCAAATGTCCAGCGGTCGGGCCGAAAGGGCGTCGATAGGAGGAAGACCTTGAATTGGGAGAGCGCTTTATTGGGGACACCCTTTTCCAACGAAGCACGGATGATGGAATTGAAGTGACGGAGGTAGCGTCTTTCTCTGAGGCATTTCGTCGAACATGTGGCATGGCAATTTGCATGCATCTCAGTGGCCGTGTAAAATATTCTAATTCCTTTCCCTTCTACTGACACGCACAAAACCAAACAGATTACCCAGGAAGGAGAGCGAGAGACGACCGGAGATCAGATGCCAACCTGATTGATCACAACGAAGAGTCCAAGCTCTTGTTGCTGCAGTCGAAGATGAGCCTCAGATGACGTTCGAAATTGGACTTGCGACTGCGAACTCCGCATGCCCTTTCATCATCTGTACGGGAGCAGCAGCTGCCGAGCCTGCAGCAAACAGGGTCTCGAAAGCATTAAAGGCGCCTGCATCATATCGATCATATCGTTTCAAGTTCCAATCCATTCTCCCACCGAGCTCTGCTACTTGACGACGCCGCTCACGAAACCCGCAGTGTGAGAATGGAGACTGGAGATATGTTTTAAGCCCTTTTATTTTGTTTTATTTCTTCGTATTTTTGTCTGATCACAATGCCATGGAAACCACATCACCGATACAGGTAATTGTACGTGGGTCAAGTCCGGTCCATACGAACCGGACCTGCCGGCGGTGAAGGCACGAACCGATAGCCATTCGGGCCGGTTTGTACCGGTTCAGATTAAGTGGGTAAAATCGTAGAATAAGGGTTTTGGAACGGGGGGGCGATGGAGGAGGAGGCAGCGGCGGGGGAGAGCGACGGCGGAGGAGGAGGGGGAGAGGAAGCAGCGGTGTTCTCGCCCTCGGAGATCGAGTACGTGAGCTATGGCGGTGAGCACCACCTGCCGCTCATCATGGGGCTTGTCGATGACGAGCTTAGCGAGCCCTACTCCATCTTCACCTACCGCTACTTCGTCTACCTGTGGCCCAACCTCACTTTCCTCGTAATTTCCCAACTGTTCTCTTTCTTTCTATGGTTTTTACGCTGTTTGGTTCGGATGAGCGACGATTTCTTTGATTTTGTGGCGAAATCCAGGCGTTCCACAAGGAGAAGTGCGTGGGGACGGTGGTATGCAAGATGGGGGATCATAGGAACACCTTCCGGGGGTACATCGCGATGCTGGTTGTCATCAAGCCCTACAGGGGCAGAGGCATTGGTAAAACAACCGTAATCTAACATTTTTAGCTGCTTAGTGATGTACATTGTTTCTTTGGCCTGATTCAGATGAAAAATGTGCAAATTTGGTCAATGTTTTTGGGTTGTTGATTTGGTGTTTGCTACTGCATGATAAAAACTAATGTTAGCTATTGATTGTAAGTAACTCTGACCTGTTTCTTGGTTGGTGATGGAAAAGGGAGCACTTTCTAATCATGATGCGGCATTAGAGTTCTTGAAGGCATTGTCGATAAAACTAAGACCCAAATAAACTTTCTTGGCGTTCTGAAAAGTTATATTAGGAGTTTAACCTCCTCACCTCCACTTCTCTAGTTTGAGCAAGAAAAGAAGCATCTCAATGATTAATCTAACTAGAACTAAAGACTTATCACAGATATAAATTGCGGGAAGATAGATAATGATACCCCTAGATGTTATCGTGTTGTTCTTTAAGTCCTTATTTATAGAAAGTCTGTTGCCTAAATCTAATCTTGATAGACCAATATCTATTTAGAATTGAAAATAACCTTGAATTGATGATGTTGTCAATCCAGTTTATGCCTGGCTGAACACCCATAAGTGAAGTCTTTGGCCTGTCTGTCTTGTATTACTGCTAGGATGCAATGGCCTTTGTTTACCCGATCAAACAAGGAATTTGCATCATCACCACCTTGAAAATCTGCTTTGATGGGTTCCATATCTCGTGTGCGGCACTACTTGTATCAGTGGCATGCTTGGTCATTTCGGTGGAAAGCTGCTAGAACCACTTTGCATCCCTTAGCATCTTTACGCAATTGGAGAATGCTTAGCCTACATGTAGGCTAAGCTGGCATATTGTTGCGATGGTTGACATGGTGCAAGGGCTCAAATTTTGATCTAATTTGCTGCTGCACCTTTTGGCAATCACAAAATGTCCATTGGTGTGGCAGTACGTAAGTCTGTTGATCAGTGTTAGATAATCTTATTGGCTGGCCCTGGTCCCTGTAGAGATCTTGAGGGGGCTATTGATGGAGACTTGTCATATGTGGAGGATCTAGTGGCGGAAGATAGTGATAAAACTCTATCAAAACTGTTTAGGAGCCTGATACTTGTCTTAGGGGTCACGTTCCTTCAATATACAGTTTCCTCTTGCATATTGAGTTCCACAAAGCATGAATAGGAGTTGACCTTTGAGGAGTCAAATGAATTTTCTCCTTTGGACCTCTTGAAGTTGAATGACTAGATGTAGATGCTAGTGTGATATTCTTTGGAATTAATATCATTCTTGGAAGTATCTTACACAACACTTCTTTCTGTTTTCTTTTATAGTTTATGTTACCATCTTTTGGTGAATATGTTTTACTGCTTTTAATACTGCAACTCATTGTACAATTTTTTATGCGACAGCAACTGAACTTGTTACTAGATCTATCAGAGTGATGATGGAATCAGGGTGCGATGAGGTAAATTGCTTTTATTATGATTTTAGCATTATGCTGTTAACGATTCTATAGATGTAGAAGATGGAAGCATTTCTGTAACCAAATCAAATGTAGTTATGTTAAGATTCATCTCATAAATATGATCTGACACTAATGATTATTCTATATCTTTCTAATTGTTCTGCACACTTAATTTTATGCTGCAAAACATATGTTAGCGTCACTCTTTTTGTCCTTTGTTCCATCAGACTTAAGTCTACACGAATGTTGCTTGTCTTACTCAAACTATTACCTTTCTCTTCTCAGAAATTTTTTCCCAGGCTTTAACATTTGTATGATTAGGATCCAAATGCATTTATGAACCACATTTTAGATCAAAAGATACTATTTAACCCAGCTTTGTTGGGTTTCATTGCCAGCTGGCTCACTTCAGTCAAAGGCACAGATTCTCCCCATACCTAATTTTATGATTAAATTCGGTGCTCTCTTCCATATGTCCTTCTGCAAGCCTGTTTAAATAATTGTTATTGCTTGACCAAGATGGAAGATGCGAAGTCATTTAACAGATGAGTAAGAGGATCAAAGACAATTGGGTTTCCTTTTTTTTCATTGTACTGGGTTCTATGGGGTTTTTAAAGATGTCTAAATCTCATCTGAATGGGCGAGTTGGTTGAACTATATATTCTTCCTCTATTATTAGATCACAAGCTTAGTTCACAAAATCAATACAGAAAAATTAAATAAATTTTAGAGAATAAACAGTATATTGTAAAATGTTTTCTACCTTCATATTCTATAGGATGTGTAAATTGAAAAAAGAGACTAATATATGAAATAAATAATTATATAAGAGATAACAATGAATCATATTGAAGAATAATTGTTGCATTTATTTAAAAAATATAATGACATCATTATGAAGCTACTATTTATTAGCAAATAATTGTTATATATGTATAAAAGGATCCAAACCTATTCACCTGCAGCTTAGAAGATAAGGATGTGTCTCAAAACAAATAAAGGAAAACATATCTTTGTAATGAGCACAAGGGATTTGTGATTAATCTTGAAACTGATGTCGTCTTCTCCTCCTTAATGACATCCCAATTTCCTCAAGTGGTTAAGAGCTACCTATCCTCCTTTTTCTTCTTCTTATATTATTTCCTAATGAATGTGGTTGTGACAAAGGTTGCAGTGAGTAGTAAAAGTAATAGCTATAGAAATATTTTCTTCCGTTTTGTGGTAATAATTACCAGTTTATTTTCATCTTTCCTCTATTTTAGTTGTCCTTTTCTCCTTGCATCTTCTCACTTTTTCTCCCCCTCTGCTTTTTTGTTATTTGCAACAGCTAAAATTAGCCAATCCTTCACAAGGACATTTGAAAACAGGGTGCTGTTTTACAAGAAGGATAGTTTCTAGTTGTTATGTACATATACATATTTGTATACATGTACATATACATATGTATATATTGGCATCTAGTTGACACATTGATAGGCTTACATATAAAGAAGGAACGATGAACATCAGTTGCAGTAGAATTTTAAGGTAACTACTTCCAGTAATTATCCATTATAAAGTAATAGGTGAAACAAATAAGAGTGATTGTTATCATGGCTCTAACCTTGCAATGATACTTTTCTGGTCTGGTTTATGACGTTTTCTTCTCATTGTTGCTTGTTACATAAATTTTGATTTGTCTGATATATCTTCTTCTCGCTGTGCAACCCTGCTTATGGGGAACAGAAGTGAATGTATTAATCTTCTTACTTCAGCTGTGTTCTCTGTTTGTGCCTGGGAGTCATTATGCTGACATGTGAATATGTATGATAATATATAGGTAACTCTTGAAGCGGAAGTGACGAACAAGGGAGCCCTTGCATTATATGGCCGTCTAGGATTTATAAGGGCAAAAAGGCTGTTCAGATACTATCTGAATGGCGTGGATGCTTTTCGCCTGAAGTTGTTATTCCCTCGGCAAAACCCCATGTTGGCAACTACATCATTTACGGACGGAGGTGATGACCAACTTGATAATCAGCATGAATTCTCTCAGATGTATCATGATTTCTAGTCCATTTGGTCATCCAATCAGCCATGTGCCAAGGGATTAAAGTGCGGAGTCTGACAATTCATCATAAAATTTTCTGATGTTCAGGCGTACAACCCAGAACAGAGAAATGCCATCACCTTTCTATTGAAGATTTGTCATATCAGTGTCTCAAAATTCTACACTTAGCTCGGCACACTCAAAACGAGTATGTTGTAACATTTTTGTGGCCCGATTCATGTAAGTATATCCTTACTAAGAGTATGGAACATCTGAAACAAAAACATTGAAGAAGAGGCAGGGGAAGGTGAGAATCTTGAGCCGCCTGTTTCTTGATTCTGATAGTTATTGTATGTATTAAGTTTGTGTGATGTCAAAGATAGAGGCCTTCATTAATAGTATCCATTGAGCTAAACCTCATGCATTGTTTTATCATTCATGATAATATTATTTATTAAAACAACTCTTCGGTTTCTCGATATGATTTTCTATTGAAATATTGACTTAATTGGAAATTTTTAGCGAGATTTATACAACTTGATCTCTTTTAGAATATAATAATAAGAAATGTGATGCAGAGAAAAATCATAATTCTGTAAACTATAAACCGAGGGCTTTATTTATTAATAACAATGATTTTTTTTTATTTTTTTGGCATTTGGAAACCTAAAATAAAAATAAAAATTGCTAAACCATTTTAAGTTGATCTTCCTCGATCATCCGAAACTAAGGAACGGAGTGTATCGTGATTGATCGAACGCAAATCTATCACCTATTTCACCGTGTTGACTTTGTGAATCATCTCGTTACATTCTCTTCTTTGGCAAGAAATGTACATAAATTAGTATAATTGAAAAGATCAACAACAATGGGCATTTGGTCTAGTGGTATGATTCTCGCTTAGGGTGCGAGAGGTCCCGAGTTCAATTCTCGGAATGCCCCTTTTATTATTATTATTATTATTTTCCTTCAACCATTTATTTTTTCACTGCAGTTCACACACGCACGCAGTCATCATCTCGTCGATGCACCAATGAAGCCCGCTACCAAATCCTACAAAGAATTCTAGGAGAGCTTCTGAAATCGACATAAACTCAAACACTTGGCATTCAATATCTGCAAGTTGTGGAGTCTGCCAATGGTTTCTGGTACCCGTCCATTTTCGATGGTGAAAGATCGATCAAGCTAAATGGTTCAAGGTTTCTATGGTTTCCGGTGCGAATCCCATGGCACGCACTCTACAGACGCTGCTCTCCAGAAATCAACAGCGAAAAAGGGAAGCATAGAGCTTGGGAGGGATGAGGCATGACTCTACTAACCTACCTCTGATGATGCCAGGGTGAAAGCTTGGTGGTGTGATTCTCCGAGCCAAACCTTCCACTAGCGACTGTCCTCCATTAACTATTGACACTCCGTTCCTGCCATCACCATATCAATGAAGCCAAATCTTTGCACTCACCCAAACGAAAAGGACACTTTTGGAGCACTCCACAGCTTAAAGATCGGCCAAAGGAGTCTCTATTTTGCTGATATCTATCACAGATTCCATTCACTTTTGATAGATCCCTCTCTCTCCCCGCCCCCAAAGAGCAATGGTGACTCGAGCACTGAATCGAAGGGCCATTGGCTGTGCTATCCTTTCCCATTTGATTACTCCAAAGTGGGTGAAGAAAAAGTCGTCCTCTTTGACTATTGTGATCATTGGCAGATGCATGTTTCCAAATCCTCTCGCAACAAATCCAATATGTCATGTGTGATTGGGTGGATCTAATCCATCCATCGCAACTGTGATCGACCATATCTATCCCATGACACCTTTGACAGGAGGAGGGCATATTGGCATCGGATGAGATGAGATAGTCGCACTTACTTTGTTGTGCTGTGTAATATTAGTTTTAGTGAGCATGGAATCGTATCTTCCAACTAAACTGCCTCAAATCAAGAACCATTGACGTCATAAAGGTCAACTTCTAGAATTCCTTGGGGTCAACCTATAAGATGTTTCATACGCATTTCTTTGAGGATGAATTACTCCAACAACAACAAAAAAAAGGTCTATTTCTTTATGTATTTTTATTACAAAAAGTTACTCTTTTTCTAATTTTATTCGAAATGTTCTTATAATATCTTCCTATTTTTTGTATTATTCAAACAAAAAAATAAAGTCACTCTATAAGAAATTTTAGAAAATAAGATATTTCATAAAAAATAATTTTTATAAAAAATATATTTTTTATTTGAATAAGGATATTGATCATTAAGGTCAATCCTAAAATTCATTAGGGTCAATGTATGGATTTTCTATAGATATTTCTTTTGAGATAATTTTTTAAAAAAAAATCTATATTTTTCACCTTTAATCATAGAATTTTTTTTTGTAATTTCTCATTGGACTTTTAGTTTTTCTTATTTTTAATAAATAGTCTAATACTATATTCCTTTTCTTTTCCATTAAAACTAGTCTTATTTATAATTTGAGGAATCTTTTATATTATTGAAAAAATTGAATA
The DNA here is from genome assembly GCF_036884655.1 of Musa acuminata AAA Group. Taxonomy (NCBI): domain Eukaryota; kingdom Viridiplantae; phylum Streptophyta; class Magnoliopsida; order Zingiberales; family Musaceae; genus Musa; species Musa acuminata. The sequence goes on from NC_088354.1 coordinate 12,069,895, forward strand.
AGGATATTGATCATTAAGGTCAATCCTAAAATTCATTAGGGTCAATGTATGGATTTTCTATAGATATTTCTTTTGAGATAATTTTTTTTTAAAAAAATCTATATTTTTCACCTTTAATCATAGAATTTTTTTTTGTAATTTCTCATTGGACTTTTAGTTTTTCTTATTTTTAATAAATAGTCTAATACTATATTCCTTTTCTTTTCCATTAAAACTAGTCTTATTTATAATTTGAGGAATCTTTTATATTATTGAAAAAATTGAATAAGGATATTGATCATTAAGGTCAATCCTAAAATTCATTAGGGTCAATGTATGGATTTTCTATAGATATTTCTTTTGAGATAATTTTTTTAAAAAAAATCTATATTTTTCACCTTTAATCATAGAATTTTTTTTTTGTAATTTCTCATTGGACTTTCAGTTTTTCTTATTTTTAATAAATAGTCTAATACTATATTCCTTTTCTTTTCCATCAAAACTAGTCTTATTTATAATTTGAGGAATCTTTTATACTATTGAAAAAATTGAATAAGGATATTGATCGTTAAGGTCAACCCTGAAATTTATTGGGGTCAATGTATGGATTTTCTATAAATATTTTTTCGAGATAAATTTTTAGAAAAAATCTATCTTTTTCACCTTTAATCATAGAATTTTTTTTTTGTAATTTCTCATCGGACACTTAGTTTTTCTTATCTTTAATAAATATTCTAATACTATATTCCTTTTCTTTTCCAATCAACTAGTCTTATTTATAATTTGATGAAACTTTTATATTATTGAAAAAATGAGATGCTCTATTGAAAACAACTTGTGCCTAATTAGTTAGTTAGTGAGGTGACAACTTATCAAGAATCAATAGTTAGTATGAAAGAATAACAAATTACACTGAGATTAAGATACAATTAAGACTCTTATCGAAGATAACAATGAGAAATTTTTAGTAACAACCGAAAGTCTCATAAAATAATATCATGTTAATATTGAAAGTTTATCGATTACAAACTTCATTTCTGAAGAAGCCACAATGTCGATATCTATAAAATAAGCATCAATTAGCTCGACTCAAAAAAAAAAAAACAATATCTATGAATTTAGCTTTCTTCTTCTTTTTTTTTTCGAAACAAGAATGCTAATTTTTTTTTTAGGAAAAAAATGCATCATTTTTTGTTTAGCCTGACTGGATTGTGAGAGCCTTAATCCTTATCTTCTCCCTCAAAGATAAACTAAAAAGAGACCATGACTAAGTTGATCAGACCTATCTGATCCTCCACCCAACACAAAAATACAAGTGTTGTTGCCTATAGATAGGCCAATACATAGGATTGGGTTCCTCCAATATCTTTATCACGAGTCCTCCATGAAGAAGAGAGCCAACCTCTATCCCCTTCTGCTTCCACATTGTTTATTGCATTGCAACGAAGGGAAAGAAAGGGATGCCTCTTTCCATCCCCCTTAATCCAACTCCATCTCCATCTCCCCTTACAGTGGTCTCCAATGAATCCAATCCACACACACTAGTCTTTTAGATTAATGCACCTGAAAACAACACTTCATATTATACGGAGTTTCGACGTCAATGGCACCGCTCTCCACGTGTCGCTTGTAGACCTAACAGCATCTCCCGGTCCCACCCCTCCCTCCCTCCCTTCCATCATAGGTCGCCTATGGTTTACCCTACTAATTTCAATAAATAATAAAATCTAGAATAATTTGGTAATCATTGTACTTCATAAATTAAGTTTTTCAAAATTATTTTACTTCACTTAATTTTTTTAGTATGACTCGATATTTGTTCGATAATGATTAAATTTACTAGCTAATATTTCTATCAATTAAAATTATTTTAGATTATTTTTTACGGATTTCTAGCTAATATTTCTATCACTTAATTTCTATCAATAATGATTAAATTTACGGATCCATATAGCTCATAATCAAAATTTTTTAAGATTATTTTATATCAATTAAAAATTATATTATGAAGCTCAGAGTTGATATTTTATTATTATTATTGTATCATGATTTTTTATAAAATAAAAATAAATAAATTTACTAGCTAATATTTTTAGATTTATTGATTAAATTCTCGAGTTTTACGCATCAGACTAATATTTTAGATATTTTGAACTCTAATCTTTCAGATCAGATATAAATTTAGAATATGAGTCTAAATATTATGTATTTGAGATTTGAAATCTTTAAAAAAATATATAAAATATTTTTTAATGTCTTAAATTAGGACTCAATATTAAGTGAGGGATATTTGGAAGATGAAAGAGAAAAAGATGAGAGAGAGATCACAGAGAGAAGAAAAGGACAATATAAGATCAAGCTGATTGAGAAGAATCACATGACAAAATCTTCCCCTGGCAAAGGAACAAGGATAAAGGAGGAGGTTGGATTGGGAGAAGGCAACAACACAAAGAGGATGGTGGGAATGCCTTTTCAACCCTTAAACTAGGAAAGGGATATCCCCCTCCCTCCCTGCCTTTCCCATAATTAATCTTTAATGGTGTAGAATTACTCACCCCATGCTGTTATTCTATTGCTCATTAACTACTAAATGACACCTTAGATATAGACAGGGATTGGAGGACCAATGTTAATTAGGGCCTAATCAAGTCTTCCCCTCCCCTTCTTGCACTCATTTCCCTGCCTTTCCCCTCTCTCTCTCTCTCTCTCACCTTCTCTCTGTCTCTGTTTCTTCCTTTCTTAAGGGTATGTATGCATGGAGGGCCGTAACGGCGCCCTCCCAATTCCGTTGACCCGCCGTTAAGTCTTCACGTGGGTTTTACGAGGAAGTTGTGATCTTTTTGTTTTGGCTGTTGCTGGTCTCGGTCATGGTTAACGCCGTCGAGGCCGGTGGTTCCAATGGCCACAACGGCGGCGGCGACGGAGGAGGGGGAGGGCGGGCCCCGCGACTGCCGCGGTGGACGAGGCAGGAGATACTGGTGCTAATACAGGGGAAGAGGGTGGTGGAGAGCCGAGGGAGAGGGCGCGGGGTGGGGCGGGGAGTTGGCGGCGGCGGCGGGGAGGAAGGGGCAGCCGCGCCGGTGGAGCCCAAGTGGGCGTCGGTGTCGTCTTACTGCCGGTTGCACGGGGTGAACCGGGGGCCGGTGCAGTGCCGGAAGCGGTGGAGCAACCTCGCTGGCGACTTTAAGAAGATAAAGGAGTGGGAAGGGAAGGGAAAGGAGTCGTTTTGGACGATGAGGAGCGATCTCAGGAGGGAAAAGAGGTTGCCGGGATTCTTTGATCGAGAGGTGTACGATATCCTCGACGGTGCAGCCGTGGCGGCGGTGGCGGAGGAGGAGGGGAAAAACGGAAGCGGGCCGGCGGCGGCCGCGGGGGCTGAGGAGGAAGAGGCGGTCTTTGATAGCGGGCGGACCGCAGCCGAGGATGGATTGTTCTCAGACTTCGATGAGGAGAAGGACGCAGAGGAGGATGAGGAGGAGGATTCGGCGCCGCCCCTGCAGCCGGTGGCTGCTGTACCAATATCGGGTAAATGGATGTTGATGGCATCCTCGAGTTCGATTCGTATGATTAGTATTGTTTGGCCTAAAAGCCATCTCTTTGCTGATAAAGATTTGAGCTTTTTCTCATACATTTAGGTCTTCTTGTTTTGTTGATCTTTCTTTTCGTTGCATTGCTCCTTTGTGCAGAAAAGAAGTGCGAATCATCTCAACAGGGGGGGTCTGACCGAGGTAATGGATTTTGCTCTCTTTGGTTGGCAATTCTATTAGCTTTTGTCAGTCCTTTTCATCACTTGTAGATGCTTGAATTGCTAAATTTCATTGTTTTAGCACATTCCATGCTCTTTAAATGGTATTTCATGGAATAGCATAATTTTTTTTCTGTTGACTGTGTCTATCTTATTTGCTTGGTGTGTATGTTCTTTTATCTTTAGTATTAACTGGTACCCAATTTCGAGTGATTAATGCGAGAGAAGTAGAAATTTTCATGATATCGGTGATGGGGAGAAGTAGATAACAGTGAAAAACTTGGGAATTATAGGACACGCACAGTGCGAAGGGGGCAAAAGAGAATTAATGTTTTCCTTTTGGTAATGCAACATAGAGTTGAGTGAATCATTTAGGGGTGCAGAATCCATGACCTTTGCATATTTCAAGGTTGAATGACTAGAGGTTTTTCTCTTTATAATGTAATATAAAGCAGTATACATATGTTTCTTCCCAGAGTTCCCTAAAGAGTTCGAGCAATGAATCTCTGCAACTGTTTCGGAAGAAAATTTATCTGAAATGTGATAAGCAGATAGTGTCGTCATATATATCTCCGCAGCTGTCTTATTTCCTGTTATACTCTCCTAACATCCCAACTCAACTCAAATCTGATTACATATGTTGACGAAACAAAAATTATATTCTACCATTTTTTAAGGCTTCTTCTTTATGCTAAGATTATGTAGTATTATCGTGAATGATTCATCATGTTGTTTTATTTTCTCATATTATTAACTATGATCTATCAATTGACATGCAAGATAAGCTGGATCTATTTATTTGATAATGCCTAGTTATTATAGCAACCACAGCAGGTATATTGGTCTTGTTGCAGCTAAGAATCTGTACTTGAGACAAAGGATGCTTTCTTCATATTATTCTCTTTGGTATATTTCAATTTACATGTGAGATAACTTTTGTATATTCATTTTATGATGCTCTAGTTATCGTAGTAATTTCACTTTTAAAACAACAATCATACTAGAGGACATTAGCAATTGAAGTTTTTTTGTGCCTTTATCAGTCTTTAGGATCGTTTTTCTTATTATCAGCTTATAGTATTTGTTATCTTCCTTACCATTCCTCGGGGCCAAATAGATAGAATCTTCAAGGAAATCTAAACAAACTAAAGTGAACCACATTACAAGCTGACAATGAAATAAATCCTTTTTCAATCATAATAGCATACTTCATTGTCACAACCAAGCCAAAAGGTGCTTTGGGTTCTGAGTTCCTTAACAACTTCAAGTGGATTGATTTCATGAAACACTGATGCGCACGGTAAACAATAATTTTTTTTTAATTGAATGTTCTCCATTTTTTACATGAATAGTCAAGTTTTAGAATATAACATTGAATGCTTAATCTATGGTTGCATATTTGACGCTGAAATTTGCCCTGTTGAGAATTGGCTCATACTATTTATATGGGCCTTTAGAAACTATTTAATTTGTTTTAACTATGCAGCTACAACAAAAGATAAACAACAAGATTATAACCCTGAGAAGGGCTCCCCGCTACGAGAAGGACAAAAGCGAAGACGATCATCACCAGAAGGAGCTGAAGACAGCGATCTACAGAATCGACTAATTAAAGTCCTAGAGATGAACAGTAGAATGCTGACAGCCCAACTAGAAGCTCAAAACATTAATTGCCAATTGGACAGAGACCAGAGGAAGGACCAAACTAACAGCTTGCTCGCTGTTCTGGGCAAACTTGCAGATGCTCTTGGCCGAATAGCTGACAAGTTATAGCAACTTCCGGATGAGTAGGCGCCACGGTCATCCGAGGACTCCATTCTGCTAATTATGCTCATGACTCTGTGGATCTTGATGAGGGTGTATTGAGAATCTATTTCCTATTGTTTGTACAAACTAGTTTGTGAATTGGTCATTGGAATGTAAAGCTTTTTTTTTCTTTACCTTTCAGGGAGTGATAGGGTTGATAGGGTGATAACTGAAACTTACAGAGAGAGGAGAGATTTGGCTGCTGCCAATTGCTTTCTTATGATCTAAAATCACTGATTTGAAGTTTATTGGATAAAACTATGGAAGTTGAAATTGTAGCAGCAGATTATTTTTGGAAATATACTTCAAGAAGAGTCATACTGCTTGTAGATTTTGTGTATTTTTCTTTGCTTGGAATTTATACAAGTAATTGTATCAGATTGATAATTGCTTGCATTTTCTGCTTAACAAATTAGTTCATGGCAAGCAGACATGCGGCGGAAATTTAAATTTGATGAGAATTATTAAGATTTCTCATTCTTTTGGTGTTTAATCTTATCAACACTTGTCACTATTTCAAAAAACATATCTTATTAGCACCCACTAAACTGCAATAGACTTATCTTAGCAATGGATTAGTATTATTCTCATCATTGATATATTGTTCATTAGATTTATTGTGTGAATCACTTGATGCCTAGTTAGGGTTCTTCTTATTTTCCAAGGCAATTTTTTTCTAACATTTTTAGAAACTAAATCTTTTCTTTAATATATCTTTATTTTAGCACATTATTTTATATTTATTGTTAATGTCTTAAAGCCTTCTAAGTTAAGTATCCCCCATTTGGCCAACTTCAGGAAAAGGTAAGGGTTGGATCCTCTACAACTTCCATTTTCTTTCATTGGACGGTTTATGGGAAGGACATTTGGAGACGGACGGTTCAGATGTGCGGAATGGAGGATCAAGGGCGATGTCGAGCATTTGAAGAAGCTATGTGGATGCGCATAATTTGGAGAGGATTCGAACAGTCGAAACCACTTCGACGCGGTCGCGGTGGGCTTCCGCGTGAAGAAGCCTCAAGATCTTATTGACCTCCCCTTCGATCTCATCCCGTCTCCGTCGCCTGCTAGCCTTCGTCCCGCCTGCGAAACCCTCAACTAGGTCGCCGCAGCATAAGGCTCGTCTGGAATCGCTTAGAGATGAAGCGGGTCTTTGGCGCCAAGAAGAACAAGGAGCCGCCGCCGACGATCCAGGACGCGACCGATAGGGTTTTACTTTTTGATCCCTTTATCCTATTCCTGCCCTTTAAAGATCTCTCTTTTACCGATCCGTGTGACGGCGCTCGTGATTTGACGGGATCTTATGATAAGTCCTACGATCTCCATGGTCGCAAGGCGCTGTCCTCTTTAATACCTAGCAATTGCACTGATGATGGGAATTAGGATTGTTTATGATCTAACAGGGAGATGAACAGAGCCCGTAAACAGACGTCTGTTTGATAGATGACTAATGAATTTGGAGAACAGACGAGATAATATAAGTTAAAGAAATTGCTGCCAGAACGATTCTGTTCCGTTTAAAGAAACTCTTAGATGCCAAATCTTTTTTGATATCCTCTCTTTCAGGTTTTCTCTACCCAATCATCACGTTTGGAAAGAACGATCTAATATATGTATTAGTTTAAATGGGAGCATATAATTACTTATTTTGATTTTTGTTTCTGTTTTGTACATTCCTTATGATCCTACATTATATTTTATGATCCTACACTATATTTGGTGTAATACATAAAGCCAGTCCGGATTTTGTCTACAGGAATACATCAGGCATGTAGATAGTGAGCTTGGTGATAAATGAGATGCTTGATTTCTCAAGATAATTCAGTAGCCACTGTGCTTCACTCAGTTATAATTGCCCACTGCTTTTGAACAACTTTGATTATCACTTATAGGTTCCTAATCTTCAATACTGTATCTGATTCATGCATGCCTTGTTCTTCTTTCAGACTTGTGTCAGTTGGCAGGCACTTGTCCCCTATTTAAGTTCTGGATGTTCTTGAATGTGAATTTAATCTACTATGTAGTTTATTATATTTCTTAGTCATGCTGAATGGAGGTTTGGTAAATATCATTTCTTGTGCTTCCTATTATTCTTCATTAATAATGGCCTTGTTTCAGATAAATAAAAGGGGGGAAACTGTTGATGAGAAAATCAAGAAACTTGATGCTGAATTAGCTAGATATAAGGAGCAGATAAAGAAGACGCGACCAGGTCCGGCTCAAGAAGCTGTTAAAGCTCGAGCAATGAGGGTTCTTAAGCAAAAGAGGATGTAGGTCTTTTTTTTTCCTTTTGCAGTCGTGATTTTCAGATTTATATAATATGTAGGGGTTTTTTATCAACTCCAAACTAACTTGCATATGTATTTGTTTGTCTATTATCTGTTCAATGTTTATTGATTTTGTCTGGCATGCTTGTGTCCATACTATGGATAGTTTTGGTGTATGTTGTCTAGCATTACTATTCTTTAACATCATTCTAAGAGCATCTAATGATTTAGGGTAAATTGTCCCTAGTTTGGCATCTTTTTTCATGCATTAGAAGGCTTCTCTTATATTGGTGCTTTTGATTACATAACTCCTATTGTTGACCTGCATCCCATTTCTGGATTTTATGGATCTACCACAATCCACTCTATCCTTATACGATTCCATCGTAGGCTTGTAGCTTTGACCATTGAAATTTTATTTTATATTTTATAGTAAATATCATCATCATACACTTTTCCATGCCAAAGATTTAATTATCATCATGAGTTAGCCAAACCCAATGTCCAAATAGTGATTACATGTGATGGATTATTACTGCCATTAGGCTGCATTTCACCTGATAACATTTATTGAATATATATTTTACATAGTCTATGCATGCAAAGAAATTTGGCTCCTTTTCTATGTTTTTTAGAATCTCCAACTTTATTTCTCTGTCATGTTAGATTAGCTTTTCTTTTAATTTTACGAGGTTTCTTAATGAGAAGGAACCTTTTTTTTACTGAGCCTTTCAGTTTTTATATGAAAATTCAGGTTTTCTTATTATGAACTTATTCCTTGGTTACTGACTTTGATCACTATATGCTGGTGTATTTTTTTATTATTTAATGTGCTTATTTTTGCTCAACTTTTTTGTGTTGATATGAATCCATTCATGCTGGTGACATATCTTCTAGGACATATCGTCTATAGCTTCATGATATATAATTTTCCTCTCAAAGCTGTTGCTATTATATAATATGAGTATACTGAAAAAAACCTGTTACTTGTAGTTGTACTGCAATGATCTCCTTTGTCTATCTTTTATATGGCAGTATGTTGAGAATTGTTTGCCAAAAAGTTAAGAGTGTCACTAATTATTGCTCCAGCATTGTATATATGTTAACGAGCAATGTTCTGGTGGATTGCATCCTATATGAGTTATAGGTATACAGATATTTGCAATTGCATAGTAATAGATTAATTTGAAGCTTTAAAGTTTATCATGGATGTCTTGACCTTATATTCAACTACAAATCTCCTCTTGAAGGCTGAAGCTCAACATGACTTCTGGGCATGTTTTACATATTGCGTATGCACTGTTGAAACAAAGTTTGTTTTATAAATGGAATCAATAATTTGCATCATCTTATAAAGTACAATATAAGGGCTGGCTGATAACTCTGTTGCATTACTTCCAGTATTTTATTATGCTGCACACATTAATGCTTTATCTATTTGCTGATTGACAATTTTCAATTCCTTTTTCCCAGGTATGAGGGACAGCGCGATATGATGTATAACCAGACATTCAACCTTGATCAAGTTGCCTTTGCTACTGAGGGAATTAAAGATGCTCAACAGACTGTATGTTGTACAGGCTTCCTTTTAGAATTTAATTTTTCTAAGAACATTTGCTTTTGCTGATACACAAATAAACCATTTGACTTCTTCAGATGTCAGCGTTGAAGTCAGCTAACAAGGAGTTGAAAGGGATGATGAAAACTGTGAATATCTCAGGCATAGATGTATGTTGCTTTTATTGTTGTATAGTATGTACTAAAAGATTGCATCCCGTTTCTAATTTCTACAAGTTAGTTTACTGTAAGGATGTGAAAATGCAGTATTTGGTACTTTTTATATCTGAAATCATTTTTGGAATGCACAGAGTTTACAGGACGAGATGATGGATATGATGGACATGAGTACAGAAATCCAAGAATCTCTTGGGAGAAGCTACAATGTCCCTGATGACATTGATGAGGAAGAACTCTTGGGTGGTATGATAGTACGATAATATTACATTAGATATCTTGGCTTACTTTTTAAAGTTGTCTTGGTACTTTATTGAAGGCAGAGTTATTTTCTGCATGATTCTTTGTGTAATTTATCATGTCAAATTTTTGTTTGTTGGTTTGGATAATGCAGAGCTAGATGCTCTGGAATCTGACATGGGAGCAGAGACAGAATCCGATGCAATTCCATCTTATCTTCAACCAGACAAGGAACCCGATCTGGATGCAGAACTCAACTTTCCTGCAGCTCCAACAGGCAATTCTGCAGTGCCCAACAGAGTGAGGCCCCAGGTATATCCATCGCTTGATTGGTATTAAAATTGTGTAAAACGCATGAACATTGGACATGAATGATGATTTTCTAGGATCATTTGTGGAGAATTTCTCACCTTTAACGTCTAACATGCCATGAAATATCAGATATGTATTGTTATCTTTGAAAGATGATCTTGTTTTGCGTTAGTGCCATGCTTATGTAGTGGTAATTTTTTTACTATGCATTCTTTTGAATGGTTCATTAAGCCGTTGCTAATACAACAGTAACTTCTGGATATGGTACAGCAGTGATGGTTGTGTACTATCTTGTGTTCACGAGAACAATCCGCTAAAAGAATTTTTTGTGTAGTGTTGTGATCTCTTCCTCTTTCATGTTAATGAAAAAAAAAAAACCCAAGAGGAACAAAAACCAGAGCTGGTGATTTGACATTCTTATGCTTGAGGCATAGTATTTCCACTTCCCTATATGAATCTTCTAATGCCTCTTGGATAATATTTTTTTGCTCTCGAGTAATCACTGTGTAAGTAACCTGTTTGTTTGATCTGATACAGACGGAGGATGAACTAGGCTTACCTACTGTGCCTCAAGCATCGATACGCAGTTAAAGAGCAGCGGTCTGGGAATGCAATGCCTCAAGTTCATAACAATGGCAATGTCCTCCATATTGGTGACAACACTACTCCGTATTTGAGTGATGCGTTATAGTTAAGAACATGATGATCGTTTCAGGCATATGATTCATGATTGGTTGAAGGACTGGGTGGGTGTCTATAGGTTTCTGTGGAACAAACATTTTGTGTCCAAATATGGTCTTTTTTTTTTCTTTTGATAAACAAAGTATAACAGCCTCTGTATGAATCATTGCTCCAAAAATGTGAATAAATGGCAGTCTCATGGTTATCGTTCGCACGAGCGTGCATGCGTGTGCCGGCGCGTGCGTGCGGACAAAGGTACTTGTCCTGATGAATGTTTGTAGTGATTGGAAAACTCCAAAAGAGTAAAAATGGAATCGTTCGTCTTCTTGAAAATTATTAAGGGGCCGAGTTGTTCTGACGCCTATCTGAACTCTTATCGAGCACTGATGATGCTTATGGATTGGCCTTCTTGGTGTGTGGAAGGCTTTGGACAATATTCATCATAAACCATAACCCGACATAGCAGCTGATTGATTAACTAATGCAAAAGTAATTAATTGTTGTAGTTTGCTCCAATCTCGAGCATTATATGATGGCAAACAGAAGAAGGAAGCGAAGTACATTCTTCCCATTTCTTCGCTCACTTATATCTCTACCCTTCACTTTTATCATGCCCCATATAAATTTCTCTGCCTCATCTTGAAGCAACTGCTGTGCTATGTACAATCCTCCACCATCTTCTTCATTATAGGCCAAATTCTCCTTTGACAGGGCATAATCGATCATTTGTATAAGCATTCCTGTCTTGACTGCTGACCTTCGTCCTCTAGCGTGACAATAGGAACCAAATTCCAATGGACCACAGCATCCAAGAAAACAGTACGCCCAAAGAGTTCGGGTTTCTTCTTGCTGTGAGGTGGAGATTCTGCCAAACTGGGCATCTCTCGCTCATGCAGAGCGGTTAACTCAACAGTGTTCTCGGAACGTTCTTTCGTTCCTGAGGAGAACAAATAATTGAAAAATAGAATAAAATTTTAAATGCCAACAGGATTACATCATGAACCCTACTGCAAAAGAGATCTCCGTCGTCTTCTCGGATGCCAATGCAGAGGGTAAGTTCAAAGGTGAAAGCATGTCTTCTCCAATGCCAACACAGAGGGTAAGTTCAAAGGTGAAAACATGTAGTCGTAGCTTGACGGTGGTGTTGCAGGTTTGAATTCGTAAGGACCTGCCTTTGGACCCCAGACCTGGATACATGAAATGATAAGCAATTACATCGACACTTGCATGCACATATTATTATCAAATGATTCGATCAAGATCATAAATATATTGCGGAGGTAACAATGGCGGCCAATTTTGAACACCACCTGATTGCCTTCATCATCAAAGCCTCTGTCCCAAGTATGCACTTCACCATTCTTGTGAACTATAAGCTCAGACGTACAGTATGATGCGCCATTCTACTCAGGAACATTAAACAGATAAATTCTTTTTAGTGAGAATGATGAGCGATGAACAAAGGCCAGTTCATGGTGCTGCTGATAGTAGCTGAAAGCAAGGCGTACAATATGAGGAAGAGTTCAGAGAAGGATACCCATGAATTGGGATAGCCGCTGGGTGGAGTTGAACCTTCGTATAAACAGCGCTTTCCACGTTCACATCGTGAGAGATGAACAGTTGTTAGATGTTCTGTGATATCCTGAACACCAAACCATAATAAAGCATAAAATGAAACAAGGAACCTGCTTTAACTTCACTCCCAAAGGAAAAAAAATTCTTTTTATGGCAAGTAACTTTTACAATGAGAAATGGCTTGGCTGTTGGAGTACATAATATGAAGCAAACAGTGAAGGAGCTAAATCAGCAGTTTGCAATTGTTTACCGTTCCTTCAATTGCAATAGAAGAATCTCAGAACATATTGCAGATGTCCAAAAATAGCCTCAAATAACAATAGTATACTGGTAGAAGTTCTGGATATCATTCAAACAACTGATGAATGGATATAGAAATGATGGAATGAGTCATTAATAAATGACCAACTGAAAATATCCAACAGCTCATCTGCTACTGAGTTTTTCTTTTTCTTCTGACACTTAGGTCTGAAATTTCCCAAGATCACATGATCTTCCCAGTCTAGAACACCAGCGGTCTGATAATCCTACATGTAAGTTTCCAGGAGGCTTACTCTACTAAAATGATAGGGATAAGAAAAAATGAAGAGCAGGAAGAAAGATGAGTGCACCTTTTATACTAATTTAGAAAAGGGAGTTTGGGATTAGAGTCATGAGCAACCATGCTGATTGCAGTATGCCGGTTTCTTATGAGTTGTGTTTACAGGGATTAAGAAACATGAAAACAAATGAGCTCAGGAGTCAATTAAGTAACCTGTTAAATCTGTAGCACACCTTAGATATGCATTCCCTACTTTCTTGTTTTCCTTGTTCTGATCCTAAAACATAATTTTACAGGTCAAATTGGAAGCATGGCCACAAAGATGGCAGATCTAATATCAGTCTTGGATAGCAACTAGCTAGCTATTAGCTAATACAGGAACTCCTAGGTACCCTCTATTAGGAATTAGCGATGATTACTTTTGGCTGACTTTTATAGAGTTCCTATGGCCAAAGGAAATGTCAAGCATGAACCAAACTCAGCTTTCCCCACCATGCGCCCAAAGATCTTTTGAGATATGTTCGGACCATCATGAATTGTTTTGCTTTATCCAAATTCCAAGTTAAAAATGTGGAAATTCAATTTTTTAAAACCATAAGTATTTTTCCTGAGTCAAAATGTCAACTAACCATAATAAAGTCTAAGTAACCTTGAGCAGGAATCAACAAATATGTCAAGAGTTACTTGTGACTTGTATTGTGACCAAAGGAAAACCTGGGCCCAATAATTATACTGCAGAATTTTGCATTATTTCTTCAGAAATATCAGCATGCAGAACTCTTGAGCTAGTATCACCTATTAATTCCAAGAGACACTCCTTGGAGCAATTTCTACATGTTCATACTGCAATAATCATTTACTCCATCTTTCTCAGTTATTCCTACCTTTTTAAATCCACAAGTAAATCACTATGACCATGAAGAAATCAGTATGTTCATGAGTATTTGCCAACTGATTCGAGAAGTGGCTTACCAAAACTCATATTATTAGTGTTACAATGTAATAAAAAAACATGGTGGTTTATCTCATTCAAATGCTACAACACCCAAAGATCAGCATTATTTTATCACAAGATACTTAAAACTGCCAACAGTACTGTTAATTAATGATCCACAGTTTGAAACAAATGATAAGAAACTAAAGCAATCCAGAGACCAAAAACAGGTGAGAATATGGTATTTGGCTGTGATTTCTGTTGCATTTTAATTTGTCGAAGGAATATCACTTATATAGACCAAGATACAAGCATATCCAAATAAAAAACATGTCAGAGACTAAAAATCATCTAAAGTTCCCTTGTAAACTAAGACATACCCCAATAACCTCCTCAGGCTGTGGTCTCTGATCCTTCGGACGGTCACAAAAGTTTTTGTACTCTTCCACATCTCTTATTGCATAAGAACTCAACTGTCCATTAAAAAATATCTTAAAGAGTTACAATTCAAGATCAGCAAGTGAGTTGATTAAAGGTAATGAAAAGTATTAGAAAACATACAGGTTTCCAAAGTCCAGGTAAAAAGATGCAGGAGTCACAACTAACTGATATATTCTCAACTAAATGGGGCTATATCATGCAATGATATTCACATATGTATTAAACAATTATAGGCAGTCTGATAACACAAAAAATAGCAGGAAAAAATCATGGATATTATAACTTCTACGTATTCTCAAAAAGATGAAACGGTAAAATATGATGAACTACGGTAGCAGCATTGATAATTGTACACTGAGAAAGAAAAAGATAAAACAAGATCGAGTTCTAACTTATCATAAGAAGTCAAAATGAAAAATAATGATTAGTTTGGACAAGGTCTTTTTTTTACCTGAACATCACATTTCATCTCTTTTGGGCAAGGCTTCACCATATAAAATCTCTGCAATGATGACAACAGTGATTAGTTTCAATCCATGAAGCACACAGCCCGAACATGACATGCCATACATAACCTTTTAATTTATTTAACATATTTACAGGTTTCTTGGACCTAAAGAATGAGAATAACTGTGACCACAACCACAAACCCTTTCCCATGTACTTCCAATAAATTACCATCCAGACACCATTTTACATTTCTCCATGCCCTAGAAGATAACCGTCAAAAGAAAAGTAAATCAAACGAGGCGATAATAATATGTCGGAGCACAAGCACAATATCATAGTTTTAAACAAGCATCTAGTGATCCCTCAAAAAAACAAAACAGTCTAACAGAAACTCAATGCAT